>NC_133179.1:72200000-72232500 GCF_049306965.1 Danio rerio | reverse complement strand
ACTTGGAGTAATATTTATACTTTTGCTCTACTTTCACTACATTTTCCGCCAAGTAGTCGTATTTGTACTTAAGCGATACTTTTTAATACGCTTTCCACCTCTGTTTCTGGCTTTAAAGATGATTCGCCTTCTGAAAAATGATGTGTTGTGATTGGTTGGCTTTCCCTGTGCATTTTGATTGGCCAACAAGATCAGTCTGTTCCGCAGTGATTGACACTTCTTATCGAAGATCAAAACTTCTCAATGTATTTATTGGTGTAATACATGTATCTACTAGCCAAACAAAACATTTAGTGTCGAAATACACACTCATGTCAATTGGAGATGACAATCATAATCAGTGTACTCAATCTGATGATCTGAGATGTGCTCTTTAGGTAATAAAAACATTTACTCTATTCTTCCCCCAGTTCAACAGACACTTATGGTCATGCATTTCTGGAGAAGTTGATGTATTTACGTGTTGTAAATCCAGCAGCTATAATCTGTCCACTGCAGTAACACGACGGCCCCCCCATCAGCAGTCATAGCTAGTTCATCAAGATGTTTAAATGCTTAATCTTACACATTTTAGGATAGGAATATCGAATACTTCAGAATATAATCAATCAGAGCCAGGAATATTGATCAAGAAGGTCACGCAGAAGTTTTGCACACACAAGTATAACAAGACATATCAGAGTGGCGACATTGTTGACTGCCGCCTCCAACAATTTTGACCCTCACCTGCTCAAGCTCATCCTAGCCTAATTTCCATTGGTGGGATTTGTGACATCATAGCAATGTTTGTAGTCCAAACAAGCCATTCATTGTAGTTCTTCAAAATATATATCGATTTAGGAAATATCTTTCTTTGGGGTGGACTTTGAGCTTTCAATCTTTGTAGATCTTTTATATACCTTAGTATGCACACTACACACTGATTAACATTTAAAATAGGGAAACAGAATGATAGGACCCCTTTAAATGCTCTCTAACCTGTTTTGTTTGATGTATGAAGTGAATTACAGTAAGAGGATTGTAGTAAATTTTTAATTTGGGGGTGGAATTTACAGAAGTGTGACATTATGGTCCTTAAAGACGAGTTATAGCATTAATTGTGCTTCTAAATGTGCGTTTTGGTGTCTTCTGTTCGGCAGCCGAGGCTTTGTGTTTGGACTGTGGAGTGCGTGCGCATCTGTGGGGAATATTCTGGGGGCGTTTCTCGCCTCCAGTGTCTTGAAGTATGGCTATGAGGTGAGGGTACACGACACTCCTTCATAACAATACTGAAAATATTTGAAGTAAAACGTTTTCTGTGAGTTCATCTTAAAGGGCCATGAAACCCCCCGTTTCAGCAGGATATTTTCACACCGCTAGTTTGGAAAAAGTCAGGAAAGTGGGTGTGTCTAGCTCTGGGTGGAGTGTAGGGGGAGGAAAAATGGGCAGGGTTTGGATAAAAATGGGCAGGGTTTGGATCAAAATGGGCAGGGTTTGGATCAAAATGGGCAGGGTTTGAATAAAAATGGGCAGGGTTTGAATAAAAATGGGCAGGGTTTGGATAAAAATGGGCAGGGTTTGGATAAAAATGGGCAGGGTTTGGATAAAAATGGGCAGGGTTTGGATAAAAATGGGCAGGGTTTGGATAAAAATGGGCATGGTTTGAATAAAAATGGGCAGGGTTTGGATAAAAATGGGCAGGGTTTGGAACAAAATGGGCAGGGTTTGGAACAAAATGGGCAGGGTTTGGATAAAAATGGGCAGGGTTTGGATTAAAATGGGCAGGGTTTGGATCATAATGGGCAGGATTTGGATAAAATGGGCAGGGTTTGAATAAAAATGGGCAGGGTTTGGATAAAATGGGCAGGGTTTGAATAAAAATGGGCAGGGTTTGGATCAAAATGGGCAGGGTTTGGATCAAAATGGGCAGGGTTTGGATCAAAATGGGCAGGGTTTGGATCAAAATGGGCAGGGTTTGGATCAAAATGGGCAGGGTTTGGATCAAAATGGGCAGGGTTTGGATCAAAATGGGCAGGGTTTGGATAAAAATGGGAAGGGTTTGGATAAAAATGGGAAGGGTTTGGATAAAAATGGGCAGGGTTTGGATAAAAATGGGCAGGGTTTGAATAAAAATGGGCAGGGTTTGGATAAAAATGGGCAGGGTTTGAATAAAAATGGGCAGGGTTTGGATAAAAATGGGCAGGGTTTGAATAAAAATGGGCAGGGTTTGGATAAAAATGGGCAGGGTTTGGATAAAAATGGGCAGGGTTTGAATAAAAATGGGCAGGGTTTGGATAAAAATGGGCAGGGTTTGAATAAAAATGGGAAGGGTTTGGATCAAAATGGGCAGGGTTTGGATCAAAATGGGCAGGGTTTGAATAAAAATGGGCAGGGTTTGGATAAAAATGGGCAGGGTTTGGAACAAAATGGGCAGGGTTTGGAACAAAATGGGCAGGGTTTGGATCAAAATGGGCAGGGTTTGGATCAAAATGGGCAGGGTTTGGATCAAAATGGGCAGGGTTTGGATCAAAATGGGCAGGGTTTGGATCAAAATGGGCAGGGTTTGGATAAAATGGGCAGGGTTTGAATAAAAATGGGCAGGGTTTGGATAAAATGGGCAGGGTTTGAATAAAAATGGGCAGGGTTTGGATCAAAATGGGCAGGGTTTGGATCAAAATGGGCAGGGTTTGGATCAAAATGGGCAGGGTTTGGATCAAAATGGGCAGGGTTTGGATCAAAATGGGCAGGGTTTGAATAAAAATGGAAGTTGCCATTTGGGCACGCGCCTCTGACCGAGTACAAGCAAACACACACGCAGGAGAGACAGTGTGTTTAATGACAGTGGGATGTTTGATACCGCACGTCGTATAAGAGAAAAAAGCCTCTGCATTTCTCTGTAACTCAGATGCAGTCAGGAGGTCAGAAAGCCGTATGTGTGTGGACTATCCTGTCACAAAATGCGGCGAAAATTCAACACGACGGTCTGCAAAAGTTTGCTTACAGTGTTCACGTGTTCACACTCAGAGAGCAGCATTTACAGCAGATCTTTCAATATTATAGTGACATTAACACTAATATTAAACACTGAATGAGTACAGCTGACCATACCGACTATAACTTTGCCATCTGAACGAACAAAGAAAGGGCGCTGATCGCACACACTTACCGAATCTGTAGACAGGACAATCAGCTCATACTGGAGCTGCGTCTATTTTAAAAGGAGACGAGCAGCATATCCGTATCTCACCATTGATAAGAAATGCTCTCGAGTAAAAAAATGTTCCAAACAAACGCATTTCTGCTGCGCGTCGCGAGCACTGATCCACGCGTGAGTCCAACAGCGCTCTCATAGAGCGAAAATGAAAACAAAACCTTCACATAATGAAAGCAACACTGGCGAACCGTATCTCCAAACATTTCTTATTCTTTTCCCACAACTTTTGGCAACACGACGTGTGTCGTCTCTCTGCCGTCTGAACACTGTTTCAGGTACAGTCTAATGCTGCGTTCACACCAGATGCGGCACGCGCGTCAAGCGCGAGTGATTTACATGTTAAGTCAATGCAAACGCGCGAATAGACATCCTGCGGTGCAAATGGCGTGGGGCGAATTGAGCGTTTTGCGCGTTTGATGCGCTTAACGAGCGTTTCGCAGGAATCTCTCGAATTCGAAAATCTGAACTTCAGCGTACATTCGCGTCGCGTTAACCAATCAGAAGCTTGCTCTTGTGGGGGCGTGATTGTGACGTAGAACCTGATGTCGGTGTTCCGGGGCAAATCCTCCAGCCTTCACCGACAACAGTTCATCAAACTGGGCTTGGCTCAGTCAGAAGCACAGCTGAAAGTCTCCATCATCCAGGTTCAGTTTCTGGAGGAGTTTATGAGCTCACAGAGCTGGATACACCTCTGAAAGAAAGTAGTGGACTCAGACACGACCCTAAACGTATCAACGCTGTTTTTCAGTCTTCATAAAGCACATAAACACTGTTATTTTCCTCATAAAATCCATGTTAGCCATTTAGCTATGAAGCTAGAGTCACAGGGCAGACAGAAGCCCTGCCCATCACGCGAATCCACGTCTGTTCTGAAGTGAATTTGACGCACGAATGAAGCGAGTAAACTCAAATGTTCACGCGGCTATTTACGCGCGATTAGCTCGATTTATCCGCGCGTTCCGCGTCTGGTGTGAACACAGCATAAGAAAGCTAGCATGCATATTAATGAAGTTGCAGCGCATTCATAATGGAGCCCGCTGATTGGTTTGAACCAAGCCATACTCATGAATGAATGCGCAACGCACTCAGAGACGTAATACGGGACGCCTTGGCACAGACGTCCAGTCTGCACGCTGGAATACACGCTATTATGTCATGGCGGTGACGCAGCTTCAAAAATCCGTTTCAAACCGGAAGTACGAATTTGCTCAAAATAACGCAAAAACAACCAATTTACACTTTTTAGTGAGATATAGGTGTCCTAATAGTGTTTTTAGCAGTGTGGGACACGTATACGACTGTCAACAGCTCAACACGTGTTTTGGTGTTTCGTGACCCTTTAAGAAGATAAAGCATGATGTTGAAATGTATGGCTGGTGAGCGTTTGCTCAATAGCTGTTTGCAAATAATAGTGTGCGATTAAACAGCGAAAATGAGTCCATGGCACTCGAAAAATGTGATAAAAATATCAAAAAGCCTTATTATTATTAAAAAACCTACGCATTTCAGCAAAAAACTGCCTTCATCTGGTTCTTGTACTTGATTAAAGGCTTTTTAATATTGTTTCCACATTTTTCAAATGCCTTTGGACTGTTGTTTGCTGTTTATTCTGATGAATCCCTTACCCAAAGAGCGCCGGCACGTTATTTAAGCTACCCCCTGGGCACTGTTTGATTTTGAATAGTGTGTGCTTGTTTGTGTTTCAGTATGCCTTCCTGGTGACTTCAGTGGTGCAGTTTGCGGGTGGCGTGGTGGTGTTTTTTGGCCTTCTCACATCACCAAAAGAAATTGGTGAGTTGATTTTCGTGTGCTGTCCACCCCAGCACAAATTCTCGGCACATGTTTAATAACCTGTGTAGTACCCAAAACTGTATTAACCAGTTAAACCGGGCCCGTGACATCATCGACTTTCGCTTTCAGATTTAAAGGGCTAGCATTGCACCAGACCCCTGTAAGTGGCTTCGTTTGAAAGTGTAGAATCTATATTTTATGCACGTATGCCTCACTTTGGTTTTTATTCTACTGTACAAAAGTTATTTACACTTAAATACACAGTATTTTGAATACCCGAGCTGGATAATGAACATTGGTTTATTTTCATGTGGTTCATATATGACGCATGTACAAGTAATAGCTCAAATGAAAGCTCTTGCCGGTGCTCATACGGTTCTAGCGTTCTTTATACTGAATTATATTCACATATCAAACAGTTCCCAAATGAATCGACGTGTTTCCATGGGGCAGAAGTGAAAACAATACATTTATAATCAATAAGCAGCCCCAGATAGCACAGACAGCTGTCATCTCTTACCTTATGCTGTGCGCTTCAGGGGCATTTCTCCTCTGTGTTTGAGGTGATGTGCATAAGTAATCCTTTTATATGTCTGACGTGCTCCAAACAAAGTGAATTATGTTTGATCAAACAAAAGAATAGTGAAATATGAAAACAATGATCGCTCCCTGTGGCTTGTACAGCACCTCTCATCAGTTGGAACACAATAACTTCTGTATAGATCATGGTGGAGACATTTTATTTTTGCCTATGATTACAGACATGTGCAGGAACCACCGATATTAATAACAGCACGCTAGACCCACACAGAACCTAAAAGGTACACTTTTAAAATTGAGTTTATAATAAAAAAGTACAAAAAGCGCCTCTTTTTAAGGTGTTTATTATAACACAGACGACATATACAGATATTTTAAACACTTTCAACAGTGTTTTATGTAACTTCAAAGGGTTTTCTTTAAAATGATACCAAATTTTTGCATTTACACCTCTGCATGTGGATTTGGGAAGCTTTTAAATTTGGGTCGGCAAAATCCAGGCGGAAATCCCAAAATAGCAGCAGAGTTTAACTGGATACAGGGATGGTTTGGCCAAAAATGACTCCGTTTACTGACCCTCAAGTGTTTTCAAACCTTTGAAGATGTCTTGAAGAACGCTGAAATCCTGCAACTATTGACTTTTGTAGTACGAAAAAACAATTACTATGGAAGTCAGTCATTGGTGACATGTTTTCAGCATTCTTCAGAACATCTTCTTTTGGGTTTGATGGAAGAAAGAAACTCATAAAGGCTTGAAACTAGTACAGAAGGAGTAAATGATGACTGTTTTCATTTTGGGGTGAACCAGTCCCTTTAACAGTCTATCAACCAGTTCCAAATGCTTCCTCTGTTCATGAAAATAGCTTTGAGTTTGTTTGCAGAAGTCGCCAATTACACCAATAATTCTCAGTCTTTAGCTCTAATCTGATTAAACGATGGATAGGGAAATGTGTGTCCAGAGTTGGCACAGTCAAAACAGTCCATGTGACTTCTATAGTCATAAGAAGCTCAAAGAACAATTGTGTGCACCAATAAACCCGTTAAAGCTACTCCGTTCACCTACTGTACATCTTCTCCTTCATCTTAGGTCAGGGAGAGCGTTTACTACAGGGAATACGACGCTTGCATGTTGTGCTTTTGACCCTCAATATGTTGTACATAGTAAATCTGAAAACATCGGCAATTCTCGTATCACGTCTGTGCTGAGTGATCGCCTCACCCCACTGCACAAAGCCTCGCATTTACACTTCTGCATTCTGTTTGTGTCGCTTGTTTGACGTTTTCCATCTGGAGTTTCTTCATTGTTGGCTTCCTGTAGAAGTAGCTCAAACGTAACTCATTCAAGGAAGAAAGAGGCGGGAACTGTAGTCACAAAGTGAACGCAAAACAAAAGTGTTCATGTGGAGCTCCTCCGTGGAGGTGCGCCTTTCAGGTGCACGCAGTTGAAAACAACTCAACGTTTCAGAATGCCACAAGCGCACCGCTTTACACTTCGTACGGATTATACACATTTCGGAAGGCTAATTACTTTAGACAAACCACCCAAACACTGCATTCGTTCATTTTTCTAAACCGCTTTTTGGGGGTCAGATAGCGGGGGCAGCAGTCTTAGGAGAGAACCCCAGACTTCCCTCTCCCCAGACACTTCCTTCAGCTCTTCTGGGGGATCCCGAGGCGTTCCCAGCAATGACTGTAAAAAATATGGACGACGCGACAGCCCCTTTTGCCATTGAACGCCTTGAGGGCAAAACGCCTGCTTGACGGGCACAAACTGTCGCAAAAGACTGCTGAAATTGGAGCCAGACATGCGCAGAAGGACTGTCTGATGGAGCCAGAGGAGGAGCCGCGATAATGAGCGGAGTCGAGCTTCCAACCAAACGCTTTATGTAAAATCAAACACGCCCCCCGAACTTCTCACTCGACTGCCGGTGTCTGCACTATAACAAACGCTCACTGATGTAAATAGAAGCACTTACATTAAAAAACACAATAATATACGGTTTAAAAACGGTGTGATGTAAGCTGTTAAACTTTAATAAAAGCAATACATGGTGGACTGCAGAAATAAACGATCTTTTATACACTCTAGCCTGAATATGAGCACAAATAATATATTCTCTTATTGTTATATTTGTTGTTGGTATTTGTTATCTTCATAGGGGTAGAAATAACACTTGTAAAATATGAACAATAACATATAAACAACACATACATTTTTAGAAAGGTTTTTATTTTTAATTAGCCATCAACAGAACCCAAAATATAGCCTACACACCATAACGATTTACCATGCGGGAACAATCGTGCGTTTAGAAGATAAATACAGCAAGATTACTAAATATCAACAGGATATTTACACATCCCAACCCTGCAATTTGTCAATTTGTGCAAAAAAACTTTGCACTATTAATACAATGTCCATCTGCTGCAACATCACTAGTATATTGTTTATTCATTTTCGCTTGAATTGTTTATTTATTAAATTTTTTTTTGCCTCCGTTTTCATTTGGTTTATTCGATGCCTTCATTATATCTGGCAACGAGGAATTTACATTCTTTTTAATGTTAGCTGGAGTGTTCAAATAAAACGCCAACAGTAAATGATGTAAATAAATAATATCTAACATTTACAGCTCTATTAGGTTATATAAGATTCGATTTCAAGAACCTTATAATGATTTATAACAGCAAATTCAGTAGATCACTTAATAACATGCCAAAACTTAAAATGCAGAGACGTGCAAGTTCAAATAACCTTACAGGAGATCAACGTGGAGATTATTATTTAAACACAAAGAGAATTACTGCTAACGATCTCCTGTATACCCCGTACTAAATGGGTTTATTTTATTGTGCAGTTTTATTGTCATTTTCGTATTTATTATTATTATTATTTAATACTTGTGCAATCGATACAGGTTTATTGTTATTTATTTTGTCCTTTATTTAAATAATTGCTATGCTGTTTGCATCTTTATTCAAAGGTTAAACTCAGTGATACACTTTGCGTTCACATAGCATGCGTTTGTTGTTATATCAACAAAAATGGGTGTAATAACGTTAACAAATGTGAGGGTTTTATATAATGAAGATTTAATCGCGCCAGCTCCGGGCATCAGCGCATAACCTAGTCGCGGCGTCGCGGGCTGATTCCGGCTCGCATGCGGCAGCGCCTGCTCGCTCGGCCGCCGCATCTGGCTCAATTGACTCAGGCTGGAATCGGGCAGTGAGTCCAGGCATCCGGAGTAGGTCCAGCAGAGGTAGTCAGTCTGAGGGGTAAGTCTCCGGCAGGCAAGAACTGGCCCCAGTGTATTTTGCTATCTGGGTGGCTAGGCGTGTATTAGCAAACTAATAAAGCCCGAAAAAAGCTCTGACCTTAGCGAATAAACAGTGTTCCACCAGATCATGTATGTCAGAAACTGTAGTTTACTGCTGAACTCATTTTGTCATAGTAAAATATCACAGAAATCGAGTAATAACACTTCAGTCTTCTGCCGAAGCTCAGACGCCGCGCTTTGAGAAACTGTCAATCACCGCTGTCAATGACGATGACACGCCCAGCATTAAATTACTGCTAAAAACAAACTGTTTACAAAAATGAGGATCTGCACCTATTTCAGCACAATAACCAGTGCCTTAATCGACCAGAACCATCTTTCGGGACATTTTATTGCAAGTGTAATTAATTTTTTTATTTGGGCTCAAGTCTCCTTCATTAACACGGAGGAGGCGGGCTTTATGACTTGTACTGCAGCCAGCCCCCAGGGGGCGATCTAACGGCCGAGACCTTCACTCAAACGCAGGCTTGCGGCACACTTGGTTCCCAGGCAAGCCTAAAGGCTTAGGGCCTACTCACACTATGCCATCCGTACCGTGCCCAGGCCCGTTTCCCGGATCGTTTGAGAAGTGTGAGTGCTCTGAATCGGGCTCAAGCACGGTTCACTTGGCCGGCCCTGGCCCGGTTGGAAGAGGTGTGCCTGAGCGCGGTACACTTGGGCTTTGGCGCGGTTAGCTTGTGTGTGAGTGCAAAACACGCCAAAGCTCGAAACTGAAAGCGAGACGTGACTTTTAAGGGGTTGTTTCATATGGATTTATTAATCATTCTTACTGTTCAGTGAACGCAAACTGCCGTAGCTTATTAAAGACGAGAACTCCTCACAGCACGACAGCTGCGCGCCTTCAGCAGACCTCCTCATTCCTGCAGCACGAGAGCTTTATGATTGTTTATGAGCGCCAAAAGTGGCGGATCTGTTGGGCGAAATATCTGACTGCGTGTCCCCGCATCCCTAAGGACTGTTTGGCGAAATATTTGACCATGTCAATGCATATCAAACTGACTGAAACGATATAATAGAGAAATCTCCACTGTGCTGCTGAGTGAGAGCGCTTCTCACTGAACAGCGCAGCAGCGATGACGTAAGCGTGCCCAGGCCCGATTGTGGTGTGAGCACGGGCAGTCGGGGGAGACGGGAGGGTGGACAAGCGTGCTTTGGCCCGGTTTAAGGCAATGGTACCTAGTGTGAGTACGGCCTAAGTCCCTTCGTGTCCTGGGACTTCCCTGAGGTCTCCTCCCGGTGGGACATGCCTGGAACACATCGCTAGGTAGACATCCGAAACAGATCGAGCCACCTCAGCTGACTCTCTTGATGTGGAGGAGCAGCGGCTCTACTCTGAGGTCCTCCTGGGTGTCAGAGCACCTCACCCTATCCATAAGAGTGCGCCCTGCCACCCTGTGAAGGAAACTCATTTAGGCAGCTTGTATCCGAGATCTTGTCCTTTCGCTCATGACCCAAAAGCTCATGACCATAGGTGAGAGTAGGAGCGTAGATTGATCGGTAAATCGAGAGCTTTGCCTGTCGGCTCAGCTCCTTCTTCACCACAACAGACCGGTACATCGACCGCATTACTGCTGCACCAATCCTCCTGTCAATCTCATGTTTCATCCTTCCCTCGCTCGTGAACAAAACCCCAAGATTCTTAAACTCCTCCACCTGGGGTAAGGACTTTCCTCCCTAAACACTGCAGTGCTTTTTAATTTTCTCCATTGATAAAACCTGTATCAGAGCTGCAGCAATGTTTTATTAGCTTGTCATCCTCTGAGAAAACGGTTGATGTTCGGCGAGCAACAACAGACGCCAAAGGAACGTGAGCGCAAAGCCTGTTGTAAATGAAGCAATGTGCTCTGCCCCTACACTTTTAGGCCACGCCCACACTCATCACCACTACCAAGCTGACCAATCGCAGCTCTTCTACTATGCATCGCCTTGGTGTGTAGTCACAATTGTTTGAGAGGTGCACGTTAGGGTTTGCTTCAGGTTACGTGTTAATGTTGTGCGCCCCCACCAAGGTACCGTCGGACCATCCACGCACACTTATATAAGTATACACTGGCCTTTAAAATGTAAAAATGTTCATCTGAATGGAAGGTTACGATGTTTATTTTCTTACATTATTTACGTAATTACATTATTAATGTTACTTACGTAATTACATTATTAATGTTACTTACGTAATTACATTATTAATTCATGCGAATAAACGAATAAAACCGAATAAAACTAATTTGGTAATCTTCAATCAAAATCTGAGCAATCATGATGTCAGGTTGACAGAATTCTTAGCCACGCCCCTCTTACTATTAAGGCTGATTTATACTTCTGCGTCAAATGTACGCGTATGCTACGGCGTTGACGCATAGCCCATCGGCGTCGCTGATGTGCGCCTCTCAAAAAATGTAACTACACGTTGCTCTATGATTGGTCGGCTTGGTAGCGCTGACAAGTCTGGGCGGGACCGAGAGCCGCGCGAATGGCGCGACCCCGATGGAGCGATTGTTTACAAGTGTGGAGTCCCGTGAAGGAGCTCCGGATGGAAAGTTTTGTTTTGTGTTTAGCTCATGGTTAAAGTTGTTGGTTCCTGCCTCAAAATGAGCGAGTTTGAGCCACTTGTACATCCCGGAAGTGTTCAGGAAAAGCAAAACAACAGCGAAGAAACTCGACACAGAGGAACATTTACACCTTACTGCCAACTAGCGTTTGGAAGTGTTAATGCAGACCAACAGAGACAGCGCGCAGAAGTATAAATGCACAGCTACAAGTGTTGCATGCACCGTGGGTTACGCCGGTCACTTGACGCAGAAGTATAAACCAGGCTTTAGTTTGCTATGAGGGAATGATGATGCGCAAAAGGAAAGCCCCGCCCCCATATTCAGTTTTAGTTGGAAGTACATCAACCTACTGAACTAAAAAGCTTAGCAACTTCGGTTTCACCTGTGCTTTAAGTCTTTTAAAAGGTCGTAGTTGCTTTGAAAGTGGGCACTCATAGGTCGTTCTCTTTTGCAGGACTGAACGACTACTTTGAGACAGGTCTGAGACCAGTGACGAGAGACTCAGACAGTCAGCGTCCTCTGATGAGTGATGAAGAAGATGAGCTGACGGATGAATACTCCTCCATACAGCAGCAGGACGAAGAGCCCCAGCCCCAGCCCCAGCCCAGGGCCATCGGCTTCTTCCAGGCTTTCTGCCTGCCAGGAGTTCTTCCAGTCAGTGTCTGTTTGTAGATCATCATTGCTGTTGTTGGCTGGATTTGAGCTTTATTTATTGTCCGTCTCCTGCAGTATTCGCTGGCTTACGCGTGTCTGAAGCTGGTCAACTACTCGTTCTTCTTCTGGCTGCCGTTTTATCTCAGCAAGAACTTCGGCTGGAAGGAGGTTGAAGCCGACCGGCTGTCCGTGTGGTATGACGTTGGAGGAATTATCGGTGAGTGTTCGGTTTGATCCATTTCCAGTCAAGTCTGAACTTTTTTTTTTTTTTTTTTCATGGTTCACTCTGAAAGTAAAACAACAAATTTATCCGGCTTTTAATTGGCTGTTAGCTGTTTCCATTCAAGGATGTGAATTAGATTTACGGGCAAAACTGGAATATTGCGTAAAATGGGTGAAGGAGAACAAAATCCTCACTTCCTGATAGACCGGCGGCAAATATCAAACAGAAAAATGAAGTTTGCTGCAGTAGCAGAAGCCACTCTGGGGATTTTTGTCTTATTTAATTACTTCTTAGAGCATGGAGATAAAATGCAGTTAACTTTTGTAAGCTTGAGGCACTCCGTGGGAGCACAGACACTCGAGACAGTTCTGGGGTCCGTTCTTCGTACGTGGATTACTCAGTTAGCCGGATTTGGACGATTTGGCCCGATCCAGGATCGTTTCGTTCTTCAAAGCTGTTCTGCTAGCTCAAACCTGGTCAGGAGCAGGCTCAATTCATATAAACAGGATTAGATCGGGTCAGTTCAAGCAAAGATAATACAGGAAGTTTGTACCAAATTCTGATATTTTCTTACAGTAGTTATATACACTTGGGAAAATGGTAAATATTTTAACTGTGTGTGTGTGTGTATATATATATATATATATATATATATATATATATATATATATATATATATATATATATATAAATATGTGTGTGTGTGTGTATATATGTGTGTATATGTGTATGTATATGTATATATATATATATATATATATATATATATATATATATATATATATATATATACATATATATATATTAGTGCGGTCAATCGATTAAAAAAAATTAATCGCGATTAATCACATTCAAGATACTGAAACGTGTAATTTTGGCTGTTCAAATGTAAAATTAATGTAAAAGCAAAACAAAAACTATTTAAATTCTAAATATAATTGTTTATTCGAATTTTTGTTTAACTTGTAACATATTTCATCATGTAAACAACGTACCCACAATAAACCATCAAGATCCTGCTTGACAGCCATATTTATTAAAGAAATTAAAACACAGGCATGTTAATGACATTTAAATTTCAAAACAATCAATGCCAATAAAGAAAACATTGATTTCCATGTTGGATTCTAAGTGGACTGCAAAAAATGCCAAAATACAGGAATTGCAGATATGGAAAATGGAAATTAATAATAAGTATTAATAATAATAAGTATTGAATACACTGAAACACTTGTACTCATTGTCAAGTTGTATTGCTGTGAGTTGAGAACATTAATTATAAAGTAGAAACTTTTTTACTCAGTCTTTCTTTACATTCATCCAGTTGCTAAGACAGTCCAGTCCAGACATCCTAAGTCTCCCAGAAGTTGCGGGAGTATTCGCAAATGCACAGACTCCTGGATGCCCGCAAATAAATGATAATCTCCCGTAAATCTACCAAATGATTATATACAATTGAAGTTAGAATCATTTTCACAGCATGTCTGATAATATTCTTTTTCTTCTGGAGAAAGTCTAATTTAAAGTCCAAATAGCTACGTCGCTGTAATGATTGGACCTTATGGTAATCGCACTCGCCTGATTCGTGATTTGAGGTGTCCATCAAGCTGCAAGCAGCCTATGGCATGTCGAGGTGATGTATTCGACGGCACGGCGGCAGGCCAGACTGACTGTCAGGCCACCAGGAAATGTCCCGGTGCTCCCGATGGCCAGTCCACTATGGCGAGAGGATAGTGCCACGGATAACCGAACGAAGGAGACAGTCTCGCCATAGTCCGCCCCTACCGCTCTTCTGGGACGTCGCGCGCAACTCACCCCCACCGCTCTTCATGTACGTCTCGCGCGCACACGCCCCTACTCAGATACGTCACTCACTCAACCCCTGAGGCACACACACAAATACAACGCGCCGGAGTGACTCCCTTCAAATTCAACACGCATGATCGACCCTGGATAGCCTGGAGATGCGACATTAATTCTTTTACACTGAAATTTGCCTTTAAAAAGTGCTTCCTTGATCTTATCCATGTTTTTTGCATGTTGAACAGACGTCCACCACAACAGGAAGTAAAAAAAACCTGTAACTGCGTTAATTGCGTACATTTTTTTTTACGCGTTAATTATTTCAAAATTTATCGCATGCGTTAACGCGTTAATTTTGACAGCGCTAATATATATATATATATATGAATGTGTGTGTGTGTGTGTGTCTATATGTATATGTGTGTGTGTGTATATATATACACACACACACACATGTATGTGCGTTTGTGTCTGCGCTACTTGTCTGTGCTGTGTGTTTGTGTGTGCGCGTGTCTGCCTGCGTCTCTACACTATGTATGTGCGTGTGTGTCTGCGCTAGCCTACTTGTCTGTGCTATGTGTGTGTGTCTGCCTGCGTGTCTACGCTATGTATGTGCGTAAGTGTCTGCGCTACGTGTCCGTGCTATGTGTGTGTGTGTCTGCGCTGTGTGTGCGTGAACTCATTGTTGCAACTCCACACAATAAATGCATCAGATACTGATTGGTAAAGTTCTTACTGTAGTTTTTATCACAAACGCTACCTGAGATCTGCTTCCTGAGGCAGCCGAGGGCGTGTTGAGGCATGTTGCTGACAGGGATCGGTGGGCGGGGATGACTCACCTTAAAGGCCCGGTGCAAAAAAACAACAACAACCTTTTCCCAGCTATAATACAGACACTTCAGACAGCTGTAATAAACACTCTGATGGGTGTTTTGAGCTGAAACTTTACAGACACATTCTGGGGACACAAAAGACTTATAATAAATATGAAAAAAGGGGTAACCTATGTGCCCTTTATTTAAAATGCATTCAACAGTATGATGCTGTACTACAGTATAGGCTATATAGGACTAATGATCAGTGGTGTTTATAAGTATATACTTTATGTGCAGGGAGGGTCTTCTCTGATTGGTTCATCCTGTGGATTTAGTGGTTGTTTTGTGATCACAGATTTAGGATTTTGTTCATGTGTTTAATTCTTTTTACAGGAGGAACGGTGCAAGGCTTGATCTCCGATCTTTTGGGAAAACGAGCTCCTGTGTTAGCCATAAGTTTGCTGCTGGCCATGGGATCATTAGTGGGATACAGCCGTGAGTTTAGAGAAGATTAAGGCCCCGTTTACTGTAATGTGTTTTAGTTTTAAAACGCATACGTTTTGCTACGGTTACGACATCCGTCCACATTACGCCAGAGTTTTCGAGCGCTGAAAACGGAGCGTTTTGGAAACGCTGGAGAGGCTGTTTTCATTCTGAAGCGCTGCTGCTCTGTCTCAGTGTGAATGAGGGAAAACGGAGACGTCTGAAAACGGAGGCGGGGCTGCAGAGATTCGCTAGCTGATTGGAGCTTTTGTATGATTGCCTATCCTTCCCTTATTCGTCAAGCCCCTATCACATGACTATAACACATGGCTTTAACGCTACTGGAAGACGGTACTGTAAACAACAGCATGGACACAGAAATGGGAGCGTTGTTTGCACTATTGTCTGTTTTGGGCGCCATTGTGCAGTTATTCATTTGTTTCGTTTAGTAACTCGACCTCGTCGTCTGTCCACAAAAATACCTCTCTTGCTTTCTTTGCCATCGCGTTTAATGTTCAACCAGCGTTTTTTGACTAACAATAACCAAATGCCGAGCGAGACGCATGCTTCCTGTTTATACTAGAACGCGCACGCATAGAGTGAGCTAATGGTCTCGGATATACGTTATTGGTGGCGTAGTGTGGACGAAGATATGTTCAGAAACGCTAGAGTGGACGCGGATCGTTTTTTGATCTAAAGCGCCGCTTTCAAACTAAAACGCACTAGTGTAAACGGGGCCTAAAGCATTTCCTTTCCTGGAGGCACCGTGGTGTCAGAACGGCATCACATTTACATCAGACGTCAGCAAATACATCACATTACGAATCGGTTTAATGTCAAAACCTTGACGTCCACACATTGATGCACTTCTGAACGTCAAAATAACGACACGAATTCGAAATGACTGTAATCACCTGTAATTCAGTTTCAAATTGACACTGGGTTTTGCATCCCTTCAACTGTAACTAGCTTAATGTCAAATATACATACGTTGACCTAAAAAAACTGTCCTGTAATTAATTTCTGACAACAATGTCAATTTAATGTTGTTTTGACATTAAGGTAGTCAAATAGACTTGTGTTTTTGATGTCGTTTTGACATCAAGGGTGCCCGCTGGGTTAATTTGACAAGTGGAATCTAAATAAAGCAATATTATTTAGTCTAACTTCTTTGTTTCTTTTAACCTCAGACTCGCCTAACAACCAGCTGGTGAACGGAGCCCTTCTAGCAACGACAGGTAACCATATTACAATGTGATGTGGAAAAAAGTTAGCGCCTTATATTCATTCGAGAGTGTGTCCATTCTTTTTGGGTCAGGTTTCCTAATCGGAGGCCCGTCAAACATGATTAGTTCAGCGATCTCTGCAGACCTGGGCCGACAGGAGGCGCTGCACAACAGTCAGCAGGCGTTGGCCACAGTCACGGGAATAGTGGACGGCACAGGCAGCATTGGAGCTGCGGGGGGACAGGTAATGCAACCAGGTTACACGATCTCCTAGATTTAACGACATCCCAATCTCAATATTAAAAGTTTACCATGGATTTGGTCGACACGAGAGCTTCAGCTCTTCTGGGAGGGCTTTCAGAAGGTTCAGCTGTGTTTATGTGAACTTTGACCATGCTTCTAGAAGCACATTGCTGAGTTTGGGCACTGATGATGGATGATAAAGCCTGATTGACAGTGTCTGCTTTTATTCATGCTAAAGGGGTTCAATTGGGTTGAGGTCAGGACTCTGTGCAGGCCAGTCCAGTCTTGCTTTGTGCACTGGAATGTAAACCCATGCCCAAGCTGATCCCACAAAGATGGAGTCATGACTATCCCAAATGACCGCTGAAGCATTCTACACACCTGAGTCCTAAAACGTTTAGCAATAGCATATTTCACATATGTCCACATGCACACGGGCGTTTTTATAAACCGTATCTCTGACACAAGAGCAACCTCTGTCCACATGAAAACACAAGAGCGCACTGATGCGCTTTCAGTGGCAGGCCAAATTAACGTGAAAAATGGCGTATTTGCGTGAGAAAGTTGCGTATAATGTTGG
This sequence comes from Danio rerio, assembly GCF_049306965.1. Lineage (NCBI taxonomy): Eukaryota > Metazoa > Chordata > Actinopteri > Cypriniformes > Danionidae > Danio > Danio rerio. The sequence goes on along the minus strand of NC_133179.1, from coordinate 72,215,062 downwards.
GATGCTCAAAATAATCGATTAACTATTAACCGAAAGGATGCGTTTGTAACCGATTAATAGTTTCAGTTAAACAATTAACAATATTATTTTATATATTTTTTGTTTGGCTGCATAAGCAGCCGATTGAATGCGCTTTTTGGGTTAAGAGGGGCGTCTTTTGAATGGTTTCCTAAATTGTTTTGCACGCGGCTTATCCCAGAGCAGCAGTGTTTGTGTGTTTTTGGTGGAAGGGTTTGTTTATAAGACTGCCATGACATCGTTATATTCATATCAGTATAGTATTTTCTTTAAAATAAAAAGAAACGGAGGGATATTATTTCAATCTGCAACATTTTGAGAATGGCCAGACTGGTTCCAGTTCCAAACCTTTGGGATGTGGTGAAACGGGAGATTGGCGTCATGGATGTGCCGCCGACAAATCTGCAGCAACTGTGTGATGCTATCATGTCAATATGGAGCAAAATCTCTGAGGAATATTTCCAGTAGCTTGTTGAATCTCTGCCATGAAGGATTAAGGCAGTTCTGACGGCAAAAGGGGCTCCAACCCAATACTAGTACGGTGTACCTAATAAAGTGGCCGCCGAGTGTATATAATAACTGTATAGAAAGTATTATTCTGTTTCATGACCTCACTCGGTGTTCATGTTTTGGTGCTAGAAATGTATTCAAATGAGTAAATATTTATTGAAATCAACTCGTCGTTTGCATAATTAAACAAAACAATTCGTAACATAAACATAATCAAAATATATAGTATATAAATATTATATATATATATATATATATATATATATATATATATATATATATAAATATATATATATATATATATAGTATGTATATATATATATATATATATATATATATATATATATATATATATACACTATATATATAGTATGTATATATATATATATATATATATATATATATATATATATATATATATATATATATATACTATATATATATATATATATATATATATATATATATATATATATATATATATATATACTATATATATATAGTGTGTATATATATATATATATATATATATATATATATATATATATATATATATATATATATATATACATACATATACTATATATATAGTGTATGTATATATATAGTGTATATATATAGTATATATATATATTTTTTTTTAAATATATTTATATATATATATATATATATATATATATATATATATATATATATATATATATATATATATATATATATATATATACACACATACACTATATATATATATAGTATATATATATATAGTATATATATATGTATATGTATATATATATATATATACTATATATATATATATATATACTATATATATAGTGTATGTATATATATATATATATATATATATATATATATATATATATATATACTATATATATAGTGTACGTATATATATATATATATATATGTATATATACACTATATATATATATATATAGTATATATATATATATAGTATATATATATATAGTATATAGTATATATATATATATATACTATTGTGATATTTATAATATATGCTCGCTGTTTCAAGTTATCCAGAGCTGTATGAATTAACAAATCTTAAATATCACAATAGTATTAAATATTTCAATTGTAACAACATAGACGGCAGCACTGTTGCATAATCAATACGCAGCGGATTTAGCCGTTCCATAGCGACATAAAAAAAAGAGGGCCGCGCCTTTTTTTTTCCTTGTCAAAAGGTGCCAGGTGCGCCTCACGTTTTTGGAATGGAAAATCACGTTTGCTCCGATCAGACATATTTGTTTACTCGCGGGACGATAATGTATGACAACACGTGCCTGCAGACATATTTGCCGAAGAAGCAAAATGTAGGAAGAATATTGCTGTTTGATACAGACGAGTTGATAGCAAGCTGATGCTAATCGCCTCCTGGATCTGCGTCATAAACTTAACAAATAGGCTTTAGCTTTCATTTTACAGCTTATAAAGCATTAATGCAATATCATATTTAAACAACAAAATTGTTTACAAAAAGTCAACATATGCGCACGTTGTCATTGTCTTTTCATCACGCAGCGCGCGCACTTGAACCGCGCGAGAGAGAGGAAACCATATATCAAGACATAATTTTTAAATTAATGATTTCTATTAAAAAGGCAAAAAGGTTTTATGATATAATAATAACAGCGGGGCATTAAAAAAAATGCATATTCTCCGTGTGTAACGGAGGCCAGCTAGTGTGTGCTGTGCAGATAAGCGACAGACACTAGAGGCCATGGTCTTTAGCCTCCTTGGTAGAGCACCCGACTCCCATACGGAAGGTTGCCGGTTCGAAACCAGCTCAGAGAGGGTTGGGTGGCGTAGGACCGGAGGGGTTGCATTGGTGCCGTGACCCGGATGGGAGTGAGGTTAAGAGGGTGAGCGTAACGGAGGCCAGCTAGTAAGTGCTGTGCAGGTAAACCTCACTCCTCTGACCTCTATAGGTGCTCTAGCGACAGCTGCTAGACGCCATGGTCTTTGGCCTCCTTGGTAGAGCACCCGACTCCCATGCGGAAGGTCGCCGGTTCGATACCAGCTCGGAGCGGGTCGGGTGGTGTAGGACCGGCGGGGTTACACGTGGAGCGAGTGATTTGAGGAAGTCTGCTATTTTTATTTGACGGAAAAAAAAACGTTTGACTGGAAAAAATACAGCCTATGCCCGTTCTTACAAAGGATTCAGTCATTGTTTTCGTTTAGTTCTCTAAATGAATCACTCAAGTGAAAATAGTTTAGGGCAGGCCTATGCATTTCATTCATTTTATTTATTTTATTCTGTTTTTCTACGCCGTAACGCAGATCCGTGAAGATGCTCTTTTGTTTTGTCGTGTTAATAATTTGGTAGCATGTTAAAACAAATCAGTATTTTAAAATGCAAAGACAGGCACAAAATAGACACGTCAATTTGTTTAAAAAAAAATTAGTACTAATTTAATAGTAATCTGACCAGTTAACCGTTAATAGCCGATTAAAATTAACCGAAATGAGCATCGCTAGTACAAAGTCAAAGCAAACCGAGGTTGAATACTATCATGTGGCAAGTATGATAGGGAGTTTGCCATGAACGCACAAAATCCGTATAAACATCTGCTGCGCAGCTCCAGCTGAAAACTCACACGAGAAAGCCAGAGCGAGTGACAGTGCTCAGCCATGTTGGCCAATCAGAAAGGAGCGTCACGCACATGCTGATGTCACAAAGCCAAAACTTCAGTTCAGTGGCCAACACTGTTAACCGAGTATCTGAAAATCTTCACCCTGGCTGGAGTTTTTTTTTTTTTTTTGAAGGTTTTTTACTTTTTCTTGTGAAAGAACGATAAGGAAAATATGGCGGTTCTTAAAAATGACCGTGGTCTGGGCTTTAAATATCTCACTTTTTAAAGTTATTATTATTTCTGTACTTTGAAAACTGTAATAATTGTAAATACGTGTCTGTTTTGTAGTACCTTGTGTCGCTTATTGAGAGCAAACTGGGATGGATGTGCGTCTTCTATTTCTTCATCATAATGGTAAGTGCATTCATAAGTAGCATCAGCATCACCATTCATTATTAGCTGCGTTTATAACTGTGGGGTTCGAACTCTGCGTTAAAGCACGTTAGTAATAAAAGTCTGTTCACTTGAGGTGGTTTTGGACTTTAAAAAAAAGATTGATGTGAAACGAGGGAGATTGAAACGCATTTTCTGAATAAGCTGATGTGACGATGCAGTGATTTAGCCAACGTCACTATTAATTGGGCTTTAATTCGCGACCATAGAGGTGACCTAGGCGGCCGCCTAGGGCGGCAGTTTAAAGAGGGCGGCGTCTGCGACACCTCCCTTACCACCTACGTCCTCAGTTATGTCCGCAACACCTCCCTCACCACCCGCGTCCTCAGATATATTCGCGCATAGACGATAGAATAGAGGGCAGCGTCGACAGCGTCACCTCCATCAGCACCCGCGTGTCCTCCGTTATATCCGCGCATAGGGCGGCAGAATAGAGAGCGCAGTGTCCGCAACACTTCCCTCCCTCAGCACTTGCGCGTCCTCAGTTATATCCATGTATAGGGCGCAGGGCTGATAGTGGAAAAAATTCCTGAGCCTGAACTTTTTTTTCTTGCCCCTGAGGTGAGTAGGGGTGGGGGTACTATGTATGCAACGCACGTTTAACACATAACTTGTGGGCCCCTGGGCCCAAATATATTAACAGCCTATGTGTAACCCTGATCTTCATTATTGTCAAGTGGCTCTTTTTAGACACATGCCAGTAATGTCAGTGACACATGCCAGTGTCAGTGATCTTGTGACATGTGCCAGTAGGTGTCAGTATAAGCACATTATAAGCACATTAATCTTATAAGTCTCTTTGCTTTAATATTTAAAAATCATTAGGCAAATGACACTTGTTATCTTACATGCATATATGTTATGAGTTTTCAACATGCATTTTATTATAACTTTTTAAAGGATATTATTTAAAATACCTTAAAATGAAAATAAGTTAAATAATAAAATAAATGAATTAATTAAAAACATAGAGAAGTCCATATTGTAGGGAACAAAGGAACTGCCAGGATGCAATAATATACAGTACAACAGATAAGTGTAACCCCTCCCATACATAAGCATGCCACAATAAATTTGACTGACATGTACTGTCAAATGACTATATTACGTACGGAAGTATGACTACGAATACATAAAATAAATGCGTTTAAATTAAAACATCGTGGAGTAGCTCAGCAAATAAACTAACTTGCGACGCGATAAATTAGGTTAAAAGTCGCGTAATGATTAAATATGGTTTTGCTCGTGTTAATTAATGTCATAAGCTTCGCCGGGTGTCGATGTCACTGCAGTGACATGCAGCGCGACACTCTGCGTGACACAGGTCACTACACATGCCACTAGCGAGTGACACATGACAGTGGAAAACCGGACGTGCCACCGGAAGTGTCACTACACTCAGTGGCATGTGCCAGTGTCATCTGTACGTCAGATGTCGTGTCACTCCATGTTAAAACTGCTACTGTGAATCCGCGTTCAAGCGCACACAATAAGCTAAAACTTGCCCCAAGCACCGGCAAAAACAAATAACAATGAATGTGTCGAGGAAGAGTAAGGACATATCTTAATTATTTATTAATAAACTTATTCTGAGTCAGTGTCGCAAAGATCCTGACTGGCAATCTCCTCTTGGACTCGCCTTTAGAAAGAAATTCATCTTTACGGATTACATGAAGGAGTTTTTTTGTTTTCGATTTGTTTTATTTCGTTAAGTAATAATTTAAAGCTTTCTATAAATATATTTATTATGTCTGTGAGGCATATACATTTTGCTTCATTTTGTTAAGCGCTCCTGTTCAAAACCCAGACGACAGAAAGCGCATAATTTTGGTTTTCTTTATTTTATAAAAACGCTGTAACGTTTTTTGATGTATTACTCGTACTCTGTGAGCAAAAATGACAGATAACTTTAAATTGCTCCCACTGAAAAAATGCAAGTGATTGCTCTGGCGCCTCGATGTCCTGCAAGCTTTTTATAAGCAAACTATGCGCCTAATAGCACACATTCTTTAACGTTTAAGCTACCATTGTTTTATACTTGAACTGTTTTATATCTTTTATTTTAGGCAAGTCGTGATGATCTGAGAAGGCAAACTGATCAAACAGACAATGATGGTCTTCCGCTGGGCGCTGTTCGTTAAAAAAAACTTATTTTTAACGAATAAAAAATGCTCCAAACGTTTTTCTAAATAAGCTGAATAAAAAACGAAACTAAATATAAACACTTTGCCATTAGGCTACATACAAAACTGAACTATTTCATAGCTGAAACACTAAGTTGTTTAAGGAGAAGGGGGATATATATTTTTGTCCCGTCTATTGCTTCACCGTTATTTCGAGAATAAACCCAGCGTAAATATGCAGATGTCATTCCCAAAACATATCAGCGTATATGTGCCGAAAACGAAAGTTTCATACAAATTCTGAATGGATTATAGCCTGGAAAGTGCAAAGCACGCTCCTCTTATTATCACTAAAAAGCGTCACTAATCTTAGTTCATAGAGATCTCACAAAGATCCGTTATAATTTATAAAGCTCTCTAATTTACACAATTAATCTTTTATTTACATGGCGTCTACACTCAAAAGATGATTCACGAGCACACAAAATGGCACTTAATAAAAACCAATCCGCCGCTTTCAGCAGTGAGTGAATTCTGTGAATCTAGAGAAATGACAGATCAATATCCGTGAACCTGATTTTTTTTTTCCCGCAGCTAGGCTTGCCACGATAGACGGTGTTGACGGTGATACCGGTGTTAAGACGCAACACCGGTGACATCACTTTTCTACCGTGACACCGTCCCCACATTTGTTTTTTTTAGGTATTCGTTTTTTTATATTTCATTTACCACGTGAGGAGAAAAGAGGAGTCGAATTTACAGAAAGAGGATGGCGGACGATTTATTGTCAAAACGCATTGCAAAAGCGCATGTTTGGCAAAATTTTGGGTTCAAACCAAATGCATAAGAGAACCTGACGACGTTAATGAGGCAATCTGCAAACTTTGCCTGACAAAGGTGGCAGTGTCTGGAAACATAACTAATTTATACACGCACCTTCATGTTTAACTATTGGTGGGTCGCGGATAGATCAATGGCCATAAATACGCAACGCATACTCTCATTTTAAAAAAAATCACGCGACCATCATCTCACAATGTTTAATAATAAATATCTTTTTTTTTAATGCTGCGCCATTGACAATCCAACTGCAGAGAAACATTGTGGTAACGTGAGGACTTTTTCCGAAGTTCAGCTGTTCTTATTTCCACTTGATTATGTGTTTAATGTAAAAAAAATTCATAATGTCTAGGCCAAAAAGATCGAATCCTGTGTGTGCGCGCATCTTTTATAACTGAGGCCGCTCTCTTCAAAAACCGAAAGTTGCTTTTTCTGTCTGGCAATATTTCGGCTTTTAATATATGAAAAGTTTATTTAGATGAGCCAATATTAAAAATTGCAATAAAGTAACTGAGACGTGCGGCCACACATCGAATCTGAGGACTGATTTCTCTCTCTCTCTCTCTCTCTCTCTCTCTCTCTCTCATTCAGACATCGAGCCACAACACAAGTTGCAAAACTTAGGCAGGTGCAGCTGACAGGTAGAATAGCTGAAGCCTTTACGAAATCTGTCAAAATGCACCTCTGAAATTAATAGGCATAAATGTCTTTGAGCCAAAAAAAAAGTCTATTGGTAGGATATCTGTAAAAACGCAATTGGAGCCTAAGATACGAGTTGTGTAGCCTATAAATTATAGGCCTATTAACTCTAATAAAATGAAAACTAAAATTAACAATTCATAGCATTTTTCGTTTGATAAAAATATGCGTAAACGAAAAAAAATCAAAGGGTGGCTAATTTGTATTAATGTGTTTTAATTTTAATGAAAATATGCTCAGCATATTTAATTAACGGCTATACGCCGTCAATAGACAAGCCATTCAAAACATATTATTTTACCGTGTACTGGGTTATAATGTATATTTTACAATAAAAACTAAACGTAGCATGTCTCGCTGTCATTTAAAACGTGTAATTCATACCACACCAGAGCTGTGGACCTGTAGTGTTTAAACTTACAGGGCGGTTGGTCAATAGTCTTAATGCGCACTGAACTCCAATCCGAGGGACTCGATAGTTACTCGATAGACAACATTAACTTGAGAGAATTAAAAAATAAAAGGTTTTTTTTAAAAGGAACAACGTGCAAATCTGCAACAAATAAAATAAAAATAAAACGTCTTGGCAGTGCTGTGTGTATTCCGCCACTGACAGTGTGAGACGCCCTTATGCTGCGCCTGTAACTGCCGCTTGTAAGAGAGAAAGCTGTATCGATAAAACCAAAAAGCAAGATCATTTAGTTATAAATATTCCATAACAATACTTATCGAAATATTTATACATTTACATGTTGTTTATTAAAATTGTGTGATCTGTATAGGTTGTCTGATCTTTCCAGAAGCTGTAAACTGACACATGTGCGGTGATGTTTAGCTCTGACGAGGCGCTTTTATTTAGCCTGCCCTTTGATTTTTTACATAATGTTCCAATTCTTAATTTTTTTTCATATAGTTTAAATATGAGTGCTCGCTTGTTTAGTTGTGATCATTATGCAAGGATCATATTTCCTATTCGGTTTATTCTTCAATAGCCTAAATTCGTTAATAATGTATTTTATAAACGGATTGTTCATAAGGACTAGCTGTTAATATATAACATAGGCGTTTATGGTTGTTATTTGTATGGTTCCAACTTACACAGTTTTTTCAGCCTGTAGCAGTGTTGTGTTTTATTCGTTATGTAAATAAAAGTTATGTTTTGTTTAATAACAGGGATTTTTTTTTGTAGTTTCCTTTCCGTCCATTCAAACAATTGACATCAAATTGGCAACTCCCGCAAAACTGAAAGTGAAAGTATTATACGCACGCATTTATAAGCTATTTAAAAGCAGAAAAAAAAGAGGAAATGAAAAAATGCCCACTCCCACGGTGATACCGGTATTACCGGTGTTGTCACATGTCGATTAACCGGTGGGGAAATTTCCTCACCGTCACAACCCTACCCGCAGCCACAGTACGCCGGAAATCCGGCGTGGTGCCGGAACGCTATCACCCCTGTAGGGCGTCAGAATAAAGAGCGCAGTGTCCGAGACACCTCCCTCCCTCCCTCCCTCAGCACCCGCGCGTCCTCAGTTATATCCGCGCATAGTGCGCCGTAAAAGAGTTCCGCGACACCTCACTTCATTTTCATAACCGGTCACTTTCGTTTTCACATTGGGGTTGAGGGCGGCGTGATCCTCCTCTGCCTAGAGCGGCAGTTCAGCTTGCTCCGGCCCTGGTTATGGTTAAACCCACAATAGTTGCATACAGTTGCATAGAAAGGAACTATCGCAATTTAGGCACATTGAAAGAAAAGTTATGCCAACAAGATTAAAGTTAGCAAAAGCTATCATTTTTAATTTTGTCACTACCTGAGCCCAAAACGAAGAAAAAAAATGCACAATGAAAAATACAGAACAGTGTTGCGAATATAGTTGATCGAAAAAGCTTTGCACACAGACATTCAGCAGCCTCTGACTACACTTGTTTTCTTTGGCTGCGTCCGAAACCGCATACTTCCATACTATATAGTACGCTAAAATCAGTATGCGAGCCCAGTAGTATGTCCGAATTCATAGAATTCGAAAATCAGTATGCGAGAAGTACCCGAATGACCGACTGGTTCTGGTTCAGATTCTGGAGTGCGCATCCCATGCACGCTGCGCTATCCCATAATGCCCAGCGAGAGAATTCATGAATGTAAGTGAAGCGACGCAACTGACGCAGGTAGGTCATGTGACCATGACAAAATGGCGGATGTAGTACGTCCAAATTCCATTCATACTTTTCACATTCATACTGTATAGAGCGTACTTTCTAACGGCCGAGTTGTACGTTTACATTCAAATGCAGTACCTACTGAGTAGTAGGCGGTTTCGGACGCAGCCTTTGTCTAGCTCAGGGTTGGACTTTTGTTTGGTTTACCTTATTTTGCACTATATAATTTGGCTAATTTTTACGTCCCTGATGTTAAAAGTCTCGGAGTGGGAGCAACAGTGAAAAGTTTGAACGTTGGCTGCGGTGTGTGTGGATCAGTCCCCTGCCTTCATGACAACACCAAATTCAAGTTAAAGCATTTATGAACAGAAATGTACAACGATAAAGCAGAACTGGGAGTTAAACATGGACTTCTGAAGGGGGAACGGCCAAAACAACAAACAAAAAAAAGTACACTCTTGCTGAGAGGTGGCCAACCGTGTTCCTGGAGAGCCACCTTCCTGCAGATTTCAGTTGCTACCCATATCAAACACACCTGCCTGTAATTATCACATGGTGTTCAGGTCCTGATTAATTACTTCAGGTGTGTTTGATTTGGGTAGCAACTGAAATCTGCAGGAAGGTGGATCTCCAAGAACAGGGTTGGCAAATTAAAAATTAAAAATTAAATTAAAATCAACAACAGAAATGGACACTAACTAAACATAAACAACCGAAAAGGGGTTTTAGAAATAAAATGTCACCCACCTCCCTACAGCTAGGGATGGCTGACGTAAAACTGACATTTCGACACAGTGCCGAGATCCCAAAGCGCAAGTGTTTCGAAACACTGCACCGAAGCATCTAAGTCACGTGACTAAAGCGTTTCGAGACCTGGCGGGTGTGCATTTGGCTGCCAAGGCTGGAAAATCTCGTCTCATATGGCCTAGTGGACTGAGCGTGTGCACGATGTTACTATGCTTCAAATGACTTTTTGGGTTGGAATCCCGACTTGTACAAATACTCTGAAATCATGGTTTTATGTGTTTTTATCATGTTTCTGTTTTGTGTAGCCTAAATAGGAAACAGCTGCAGTTACGCCATCAATATAGCATCATTTTTGTAACACTGTAAAACTATAATTAATATTTTTACAGTACTGTGATAGTTGGGTTTAGGGATTGGGTAGACGTTAATAAAACACAATAAATGGGAAATTTAATGAATAATATAAATAATTCTTGATAACTTCAGGCCACCGTTTCCGATCTAGCAACAACCCTGTTTTAAGACCAAAACAAGACATATTTATTCACAAATTGTTTATTGGATGTCAGACCAATGTTGAAACAAAACGATACAAGAGCAAAGCATTACTAACTGGTATTAAAGCATTTCAAAACAGCGGTATGAGCCTGGATTTGAACCCACTAATCCCGGACGCTAGTCAGACACCTTAACCGCTCCGCTACATTACTTGAAGACCAAGCTTACAAAGTGGGCTTTAATACCTCAATTTGCTGAACTGTTATGTGCTGTTTCAGTGCAATACATAAACAAGTGACCACTAGGTGTCACTGTAGAGTGGGGTTTCGAAACGTTTCGACACATTTGCTTCGACTGTTTCAGTGTTTCACGAAGCCTCGCTTTGCCCACCACTACCTACAGCTTTCAAACACAAAGTTTCTAAAGCTTTTGCAACAGATTTTAACACCAAAAAGCAAGCACAACAGCGGCAATAATCTTTCTCAACAAAACAACCCGGCAGGGTAGAGTCCACACTCTGGAAGCAAGCTTCAATGTGGCTTGCAACTGGCAGGCTTTTAAGCTTACGAGCAGCAGGTGCAATTAATCAACTTCCTCTCCTCCACACCTAGCTGAGAAACGGGTAACGGAAAGAGAGGGAGAAAAGAAACCAAACGCAACAAGACATTCAAAGCACCATACAGTGTAACCAAATACCACTTATACAAATACAAGATGTTTCCATGTGATCTTTATAAGCTAACAGCGTTGTTAAATGAAAAATGCTAGTAGTAGTTAGGTAATTACATAGTTAGGGCTGAACAGTATATCGTTTGAGCATCGCAGTCGCAGCGTATCTATCCGCAACAGTCGCATCACAGGATTAGTTCACTTATTAAATATTAAAAGATAATATTTTATAATATTGTGTAAAATTATATGACCTAAACTATTCAAAGCTTTTAAGCTATTCAGTTATATTCCTATCGCTATATATACAAAATTACGCAATGCCAGATCTATGCGAAATCGTGCAGCCATAATAATCATGATTACCGTGAAACCGTGATCATTCCTCAGATCATAAAGCTTTATGCAAATAACGAGCAACTATCTTAAGCAGCAGCCAATAGGAGCACCAGTAGAGGTCACGTGATCCTCTGTCAGCTCACTCAGTGGCCGGTTGTATTCTCCGTGCTCAGACCTGCGCTTTGCAGCAGGTCGTCACCCAGAGCCACAGGCAGCTACAAAGTCGTGGCTAGTGTTCCAACTGAAACGGGATATTGAGAAGTGGGCGGGGCTTTATTTAGCGAATCACTGCCTTATAGCAGTCTAAAGGCCTTATTCACACTATGAGCGACTCGCCGCAGCAAATCGACAAGCGACCAATCATTTCAACAGAGTGAGCAACTTTCGACGACCTTTGTCTACGCGAGCGACATGGACCGTTGGCGACCATGTTGGCGTGTCCAGCGTCGCGGCGTTCATTTCGCGGAGAGTGAGCATCTTCCGACGACCTCCGACTATGAGAGCGACCGTTGGCAACCAGGTGGGCGTGTCCAGCAACGCGAAAAAGTTGAGAATCATTCAACTCTATGCAAATGAAGAGCGACTTTCCTGAGCGACAGCTACAAATCGTGGCTAGTGTGAATAAGGCATAAGAATCTCGTCTAACAAACGTCGCTTTCTAACCTCATTCACACTACGAGCGACTTGCAGCAACAAAGCGACAAAGAGACTCATTTCAGGATGTTGATGTACTTCCAACTGAAACTGGATATTGTGGGCGGGGCTTTATTTAGTGCATCATTGCCTTATAGCAGTCTAACGGTAAAGCCTCATTCACACTACGAGCGACTCGCAGCAGCTAATCGACAAGCGATCGTTAATTTCAACGGAGAGTGAGCAACTTCCGACGACCTCCGACTATGAGACTGACTGCTGGCAACCAGGTGGGCGTGTCGAGCGATGCGAAAAAATTGAGAATCCTTCAACTTTATGCAAATAAAAAGCGACTTTCCTGAGTGACAGCCAATAGGAGCACCAGTAGAGGTCATGTGATCCTCTATCAGCTCACTCAGTGGCCGGTTGTATTTTCCGTGCTCAGACCTGCGCTTGCAGCAGGTCGCCACCCAGAGCCACAGGCAGCTACAAAGTCGTGGCTAGTGTTCCAACTGAAACGGGATATTGAGAAGTGGGTGGGGCTTTATTTAGCGCATCATTGCCTTATAGCAGTCTAACAGTAAAGCCTCATTCACACTACGAGCGGCTCGCAGCAGCAAATCGACAAGCGATTATTTCATTTCAACGGAGAGTGAGCAATTTCCGATGACCTCCAACTATGAGACTGACCGTTGGCAACCAGGTGGGCGTGTCGAGCGGCGCGAAAAAGTTGAGAATCCTTCAACTTTATGCAAATGCATAGCGACTTTCCTGAGCGACAGCCAATAGGAGCACCATTAGAGCTCTACGAGCGTCTTGCAGCGACAAAGAGGCTGCGTCCGAAACCCCCTTCTGCTCAGTAGGTACTGCAATTGAATTTCAACGTACTACACGGCCGTTAGAAAAGTGCGTTCTATACTGTATGAAGGTAAATAGTATGAATGGAATTCGGACGTACTACATCCGCCATTTTTCATGGTCACGTGACCTACCTGCGTCAGTTGCGTCGCCTCACTTCCATTCATGAATTCTCTCGCGGGGCATTATGGGATAGCGCAGCGTGCATGGGATGCGCACTTTAGAATCTCGCCGGAAGTAGTAAGTCATCCGGGTACTTCTCTCCTACTGATTTTCGAATTCTATTAATTCGGACATACTACTCGGCTCGCATACTGATTTAAGCGTACTATGTAGTATGGAAGTATGCGGTTTCGGACGCAGCCAGAGACTCTTTTTTCAGTATGTTAATGCACTTCCACCTGAAACGGCATATAAGTGGGCGGGGCTTTATTTGGCGCATCATCGCCTCATTGCAATCTAACAGTAAAGCCTAATTCACACTACGAGCGACTCGCAGCGGCAAAGCGGCCGTTTATTTCAAGTGAGTAAGCAACTTCCGACGACCTTTGTCTGCACGAGCGTGGACCGTTGGCGACCATGTAGGCGTGTCCAGCATAGCGACTTAGTTTAGAAATCTTCAACTTAATGCAAACTAAATGCGACTTTTTTGAGTGACAGCCAATAGGAGCACCAGGAAAGTTAGGACGACCAGAGAAATTATAAAGGGCACGACACCCCTCCCTCGTTACTTTTGTCGTTCATGACTCTGCGACTCAGCCCACAACCCCCTCCCTTCCCCAGCTCTTCACTTTCATCCGTCAAGGGTTGTCAGCGGGCCAAATGGAAATGCAAACGGTTAGACTAATCAAAGATAACGAAAACAAACGATTTTTCTCTCAGTAAATTAACTTTATTAATTATTCACCTCAATAACAATGAGAGCTAACAATGTAAACATTGTGAATTTAGATTTTAAGTATAGTCGACACAATTTAAACACTTCTTCGTGAATCTCTCAAACGTTCTTCAGCGAATGTGTTGATATTCTGAACGCCGAGATTAACGTTTGTCTTTCTCTCCTCCGCAGACGGGATGCAGTGTGCTCTTCATCATTCCTCTTCTATTCCGAGAAATCCAGTCTTTGTGCAGAGACAGACAGGCTCGAACACTCCAGCTCTGAACTGCTTCTCTTTGCCGGAACAATTCATATTTATAAATGTTTTATATACTTGAGTTTACCAATGTTCTGTTTACAGCGACGGAAGCCTCCGATTCAGTCTGGGTAATCTCATCACAACTGACAAATCATCTCCTTTTCCCTGTGTTTAGGAAGAGCTTTGGGCAGTGCAGGGATTCTTGTAGGAATTGTCCGGACAATTGTCCAGCTTTAATTTATTTCCCGTTTTATTTTTAATTGTTATTATTACTATTATTATTATTTTAGATCGTCTGATTTCTGAACACCGCCTCTGAATGTCGCCTTTAAAGAGGAAATCTCTGCATTGCCTTGCTTGTACACTTTTCGTTGTCGTCGATTTATTTCTAAATTCCAGTTTTATAATTGTTAAAGAGGGCCGGACCCTCTTGAGTTTAATGGCAGCCTGATTAAACGTTGTATCGAATGATCGCTTGAAGTGAAGTAGACTAACAGCGCCGCCATCTTGAGCAGGGCTGATTGTAGGATGACGTGTACAGTTTTTAATTAACACTTAATGAACACTCTGCAGCACTTTGTTTTAGGTGTATATTAGGATGTTTAAATGTAACACTACGGTTTTAAGCTGCACAGCTCTTCCCAATATGTGGTCTTGCATTCCTGTATATGAATAATAGTGATGATAATAAATACAGGCAAACAATCATGCCTGATCAGAAGCATCTGTCAACAAATACGTGCGCTGCCGACTCTTTATTCCCTCTT
>NC_133179.1:72177500-72195000 GCF_049306965.1 Danio rerio | reverse complement strand
TGGCGGTTCATTCCGCTGTGGTGACCCCCGATTAATAAAAGGACTAATCCGAATGAAAAATGAATGACTGATCATTTCGCTAGCCGCTCTGCTAGTACACGCTACACACATCAACTCAATTTGAGTAATACATTTCCAGTTTAATTTGGCCACTTGTAAAGTGTTAAAACAAGTATTTATTATTAATTTGGCTAAATTTGTAAAATATGTGAACTATGTTTGGAAATGGCGACTAAATATATTAATTTTGCACCTTATGTGATGGAGTATGCGAATGTAAACAGAAATACATTTCATTTGACGTGCTGCAGAAGCGTTTTGCATATTAACATTTCAGAATTACCCCTGCTACTTATTTCATGCTACCCAAATTATACAAAGCTCCCAAAAACGAGTGCCTACTTTCAATTTTATAAGCTTTCTTTTACAGCATTAATTGATATAACACCATCTGAGAGACTTGAGCATTCATTTAGTTGATCAAGTAGCCTATAGACCTTTGTCATGGCTGCTGCATGGAGGGCGGCATAGCGACCAGCGTCTTCCGCTAGAATGCTAAAAACTTGCGTTTACAGCGTGAACAACTGGTAATTTGCGCTCCGAAAATGGGTTTCAATGACGTTTTTAATGGATAACAGAGTGTTTTTGTGACACGCAACTCAGAAATGTGTCTGTTAAAGCCGTTATAATCTGTCACGTGTGGTTCAAGCGCTGGTTCACGTGTCTGCCATCTGAAATACAGTGAAGAGAGAGAGAGAGCAAACCAGAGCACTGGCATGAAGCTTAACAGGTATGAAAGTCGAGCAATTTACAAAAATGAGCAATAAAAGTCTGTTATTGATCCTCTGCTGGCTGATCTGCTGTTCATTTTAATCGTGAGCCGTTTGTGTTTTATTTCGTGTGTTGTTTTCACCACGGTTTGTGTTTTTCTGTCATTTCGAAATGACACTAGTCTATATTTTCACTTTGTCACCGTTATTAAATCAGTGTGTCAGTGGCACAGTACAGGCTACGTGTGTGTGTCAAACATTTTGGTGAACTACATTAGTTTGGGCTGGTTATATATTTGAAATAAAGAGAAAATGTTGACTTTGAGAAGATGGTGTCTGGCAACGAGGGGAAAACGCCTCACAGCAGCTGTTTTCCATCCTATTAGATCGCATTTCTTTAAAAGATCAGTCCAGGGCCCGGTTTTTCAAAAGTAATCCACCAGGATTTTGGATAAGGGATTGGATCAAATCTTGAAAATGGGTTTTTCAAAAGAAAAAACGGATTACTTAATCGGATTAGATCACGTAATCCAATCTTGGTTTTGATCCGGATCAAACCTTTAGTTTGGGTTTTTCAGACCTTTTTTGTAGGAGCTGGATCACTTTGATCTAAAAAACCTGGATTAAACTGATCCCATCAGAAGGGTGGATTTAGCGTGGATTTCATGTCCAAAATGTAATGAAAACTCAAAAAATGTATTAAATAAAACTATATTTGGATCATGCAGTATCTTACGAGATATACTATTTATTCATAAGGTTTTTATTTTATTTGTTCATCTGTCAGGCTATAGTGAGTAATGGCTTTAACGTATTCAGCCTTTCAGTATAGGCCGACAGCAAAGTAGAAAGAGTTTGGCCTCATAAAATAATCCCCCAAACAGCTGTCAAAACTGACCAAAAACAATCAATTTTATTCTGTCACTAATTGATATATATATATATATATATATATATATATTCATCACAATGGAAAATATTTTTCTTTTTAGAATATTTATTAGTGATGCATGCAATGATTACAGAATAACAAAAAAAAAATTGCAAAGAATGGCAATCGCTGATTTTTTAAATCACTTTCAACAATTGCAAAAAGAGACTGAAAGGGCAAAAACACAGCTTCGTCTGGCAGAGAAACAACTGACTCTGACCAAACTGCAGCAAACCAAGGCCAATGACTTGAGATTCACCTCCTAAAGGCTACGCTCAGATAAGCTGCTCTCTCCACATCAGATGAGGAAGTCTGAAATTATTGTGGAGTTTTTGACATTAAGTCTTTTTTTTTTATTTACATCTATATTTTAAACTTATTATAAATATCCTCAATGTACAGTGTTGTAGGTCTCAGATGAGTGGACTGCTGAAAGAGGATGGGGTGGGGTTTTTCTTGTTTTTATTATTTATTATTATTTCAATAATTATTACATTTTTTTTAGTTTTCATTTCAAATAAAAAAAAAGTTATATTGACCCCACGCTGGCTATACTACTTGTCGCTCTTTACATATCTATAGTTCTACATTGTGATGTCCTATCCTGTTTGAGCACTGGTTATCCAGATTTAGTGATCCTGAAAAGTTCCTATCCGGATCAGATTAATCCAATCCGATGTTGCTTTGAAAAACTGGCTCAAAAAGTAAGCTGGATTACATGATCACGGATCGCAAAAACAGGATTACTAAATCTGGATCAATTTTATCCGGATTAAACCTTTTGAAAAACCGGGCTCTGGAGATGGTGCTGATGGACAACAGGATTAGTTCAAAGAGGATAAAAGCAGGTAAAATAGATTAAAACTATCGTTTCAAAGCTGTCCAAATGTGACCGTTTACACAAATCGGCTGCCGACCGGAAGTTCTTCGCATTCTCCTTGCATTCTTCATTTATATATATATATATATATATATATATATATATATATATATATATATATATATATATATATATATATATATATATGCATATGCAAAGCATAATGGGTAATTTTGCGTTCCAAGAAAAAGGTCTATAAAACAAGATGAAAGACTTAAGGAGCAGGCGAGTGCAGAAACTCTATTGAAAATACTGCGGTAAAACAAATATCCTTATGGTAAAGACATGCCACTTTGTTTCCAAGAAAGCTGGAAACCTGTAACCATGACTTAGTATTTGTTTTTCTATTTACAAAACAGGTGTTCAGCATTCTTCACAATGTCTTCTTTAGTGTTCAACATGGGAAAGAAGCCGATGAAGGTTTTTAACCCCTAGACCACAGGTGTCAAACTCAGTTCCAAAAGGGCCGCAGCTCTGCACAGTTTAGTTCCAACCCTAATTAAACACACCTGAGCAAGCTAATTGAGTCCTTCAGGCTTGTTTGAAACTACAGGTACGTGTGTCGGAGCAGGGTTGGAACTAAACTGTGCAGGGCTTCGGCCCTCCAGGGATTGAGTTTGACACCCCTGCCCTAGAGGGAGAGTATGTAGTGGGTAAGCGTTCATTTTTTAGGTGAACTATCCCTTTAATGTTCATAGATATATACACTAGATGTCGCCTGGCCTATTGTTGTCTATTGGACGGAATGCGTCAATAGCGCCGCCATCTTGCTACAGGGTAGCGCTCCTTTGAAATGAATGCGCGACCAAGGTACAGTGGAGGACTGTGGCCATCCAAAGCCAGAGATATACACATATATCTGTGATCGGGAGTTTTCCTGCATGTTAGTATGTAATTTTTTTTTTCTAATTACGAAAATTATAATTTTACATCACTTTTCTACATTGATGGATCAGTGACCGCACGGGCATTCCTGACAAAAAGCTTGTGTTTGTGTGTACAGAAATATACTATCCACCTCCCTGTTAAATCTGATCTAATCATGTCCTGAAACACAGCTCCTCTCCTGCTTTCACTGCTCATACTGACGGAGGGAGCGATTCGTTTGTGAATGAATCTCTGTTATGAACGACTCTTTCACTAACGTTAGCCGACAATAACACAAGTTTCTGGCAGCGCAGCATCTCGTTGTCATATTTCTTTTGCATTGTTTGCTGATTTTATTCAACAAAACTAGCATAAGCCGAGTGTTTAGTGCTAGTTGGAGATGCTTTGCCGTATGGTGAATGCAGTAAGAGACTGTTATCATCAATAACGTTACCTGATTAGCACAAAAGTTCAGAACATACAAAAACTGAAAGAAACTTAATATTACCTATGAAATGTTCTGCCTTTGTGCTTTGTTTTCTTTGTTTGCTCGTTACTACACCCGTAGACAGCGCTAAAGTCCCGCATCTTCACGTAATAACACTGTCTTGACTAGTGCACTTGTCCTGGGAGCACTGTACCAATATGGCGGCGCTATTGACGCATGCTCAGGGTCCCTATGCGATATCTAGTGTATATATCTATGTTTAATGTTAAACCGACCGTCCGTCACCCCCTGCAGGCATGAAGCTCCTGAAGCTGGAGTATGGAAGGCCGTTAGGGCCAAAACGTCTGCAACTAACGTGTTAACGCGTAATTGCGTGTTAACACGTAATTTACGCGTTAACACGTAATTTACGCGTTAACACGTTGGTACGTGTTAACACGTCATTTACGTGTTAACACGCAATTTACGTGTTAACACGTCTTTTTTTTAAACTAGTCTCATTTTAAAGTGCTATCATTTATTCATTCTTGAAACTGCTTATTTTAAAATGTATAATGTCATTTCACTAAAATCACAATAAATGTTTTGCAGTCAATGATCTGTAGCAGATATTTAGTATTATGAAAGGCCAGACATCTTCTGTTATGTTATGTTTGATGGCATAATAATGTATATTAATAATGTTTGTTATTCAGCTGCTGAGATTTCTTTAAAAAATGTGTCCAGAGAAATCAGAATGAGATTTATTTGACAAGTGTGTGCAAACACAAGAAATGTTTTGTGTGTTTTTTTTCAGGAGCACATATACATACAGTACACACATACAAATGAACACAGGAAAAAAGAATGGCATAAGTGGATAAAGTAAATAATACAACATTTTGGTTACAAATCATAAATAGTAAGGGTTGTGTATATTTATGACTATAAAAACAGGTAGCAACCAATCTAATAATAAAGATCGATAAAGATGTGTAGAGATATATATATATATATGTTTGCAGAACTTTGCACTAGATATTTTTATATATTTTTTATAGCTGGAAGCTCCAATCACCAAGACAAAACATTACTTTGTGCAAACGATGTAAGGTAAGCAAAGCCAAAATTATAATTTACTAAATCAAAAGTACAAGATAAAGTCAAAATAATGATTTAATAACTCAAATTTATGACTGAATAATTCTGTAGAAATTACATTACAACAATAGGCGGTAAAAAAACAACCATCTAAATATGTAATATAATTCTAAAGATGATTAATCTAATAAAAAAGATGTGTTTTTTTTTTTAAGAGAGTTATTGAATCATTAACTGAAAATTATGGGAAAATAGGATTTTTATATTATAAAACATGATATAGTTAAAATGTATTAAATAATTGAACATTCATATACTATTTGTAATTATAATGTGTGTGTGTGTGTGTGTATGTGTATATATATAAATAAGCACACACACACACACACACACACACACACACACACACCCCTTTGAACTTGTGGGGGAAACCAGAGCACCTGGAGGAAACCCAAGACAACAGGGGGAGCAGGGATGGGCAAAAATACACTGAACCACATTTTTAAATAAAATCCTTAATCCATCAATTTTACGTGTATCAATATAAACTACAAAATACAGCAGCCACAAATGTATCAAAGTAAAATACTATATATTTATTATTTTAAAAACATATAAAAAAAAAAAAAAATACATTTACAAGCGAGCAGAAAATTTCTTCGCCAACTCTCCACTAATAGGCATATTTGGTCAATTCCTTCACCATTACACTGACTATACTATGTAAACAATGTTTGACAGCAAGTCTTTAAGATGATCTCTTTAAAAAAAAAACATTTAATGCAAATGAGTTAGACTAGATCTCATCATTGTGTTTGACACCATCTCTTAACGGTCTTATATTTTAAAAAGGTGTTATATAAAGAGGTTTAGTAAAATATTTAATTAGAACTAAAAACCTGGTAAACACTTAAATTCTCAGCCCCAGAGTAAAGAGTTAACACATGGTTTGGAAAAAAAATAAATAGAATTAGTTTCTATATTTCTATTAAACTGTCAAACTGAGTGAGTATAGCCTGAACAAACAGAAAGCAGCTAACAAAGTTTAGAGGACAAGCTTACCTAAAAAAAAAAAAAACAAAAAAAAAAAAAAAAAAAACAAAGATGAAAATCAAATTTTCAAAATTCCCTGAGCTTTCTCTCAACTATAAACAGGTGTAAAGATATACAAAATAAAATACTTACGCTTTATTCACTCTTGGAAGTAAATCTCAAAGTACACAAAATATTATATAGTAATGGAAATGCAACAATAATGTTAACTTGGCTTTAAGGCTTAATCCAACTACAAGAACACTAATGAACAATATCACAACCACAAGTGAACAATATAATAATAAAATTTACTACTACTACTACTACTACTACTACTACTACTACTACTACTACTACTACTACACTTAAGAGCTGGGGAAAAGTGTTCCTCAGCTCTCTAGCTTCAGAGGGCTGTATTTAAAGCCAAACCACTCTGATTCAGGCAGATTCATAATGATTAGCAGCTGGGAGCTAATTAACCTGAGAGCTGGTGAGAGACAGAGAGAAAAGCAGGGTGGAGCACAACACAATATGCAGGGCCTACACATAAAATAAGGTTTTCGTGGTAACCAATGCAAAACATAAAACATGACATCTGTAAAAATGGACTTATCTGTTTTTGCAAAGTCTGGAATCTGGAGTTTTTGACCAGTCTGTATAGGCTGGAGTATTATTAAATATGTGTGTCTCATATACTGTATTTTGCCACTTTGCTATCTTTAGACAGACATCTTTCCTCTTCATTAACTATATAAGTGCACCTGCAGATCACAATTCTGACTTTTTAAACAACCATTTAAGTATAGGTGTCACCACTGTAGGGCTTATTTTTATGTGGTGTGTCTTATTGTCTTGCCATCTACATCAGCAATCCATCCAGAACTACTATTATTTGAGCAGTTTACTAATTTTCTCAAGATTTACTAATTTTCTCAAGACAATAAAATTATAAGAAATATAAAATTAATTAATTAATTACTACTGCTGCTGCTGCTGCTGCTGCTGCTACTGCTCCTATTCCTATTCCTATTCCTATTCCTATTCCTATTCCTATTCCTATTCCTATTCCTATTCCTATTCCTATTCCTATTCCTATTCCTATTCCTATTCCTATTCAGAGTTGGGAAGAAGTGTTCCTCAGCTCTCTAGCTTCAGAGGGCTGTATTTAAAGCCAAAACACTCTGATTCAGGCAGATTCATAATGATTAGCAGCTGGGAGCTAATTAACCTGAGAGCTGGTGAGAGACCATGGTGGAAAAGCAGGGTGGAGCACAACACAATATGCAGGGCCAACACATAAAATTGTGTTTTAGTGGTAACAAATGCAAAACATAAAACATGACATCTGTAAAAACATGACATCTGTAAAAATGGACTTATCTGTTTTTGCGAAGTCTGGAGTCTAGAGTTTTTGACCAGTCTGTATAGGCTGGAGTATTATTAAATATGTGTCTCATATACTGTATTGTGCCACTTTGCTATCTTTAGACTGACATCTTTCCTCTTCATTAACTATATAAGTGCACCTGCAGATCAAAATTCTGACATTTGAAAGAACCAATGAAGTATAGGTGTCACCACTGAAGGACTTATTTTTATGTGGTGTGTCTTATTGTCTTGGCATCTACATCAGCAATCCATCCATTTGTGCAGTTTACTCATTTTCTGAAGATTTTTTCAGTTCTTCTTTAACTTAAAGTCTTCGTTTACCCCCTTGGTGAACTCCAGTACACCGTCTTTAGGTGTTTTTTTTCCATTATATTATATTTTTTCATGGTATTGTGCATTATACCATTTTCAATGATTGTTGCCTTGCTCTCAAATATACCCCTGCCATTTGTCTGTTATTTTCTTTATATGAGCATAATTTCCATCAATACTTCAAGCATTGATGACCTTCTTAATACATTTTCTGTTCTGATCTCAAGTCTGGGCAAACAACTGAGAAAACATCAATCAGAGGCTGCATTTTATGTCATTATGTAGACTTTCAAAGTATTTTACAGTATTTAAAAAATACAAAAGACACTAAAGTATTTTGATACAAAATATAAAACCATTTTCATAAAGCATGCAAACTTCACACAGAAACACCAACTGACCCAGCCGAGGTTCAAACCAGTAATCTTCCTGCTGTGAGACGACAGTACTACCCACTGCGCCACCGTGTTGCCCATTTTTTCAAAATTTAAAAAAATAATATATATATATATATATACATATATATATATATATATATATATATATATATATATATATATATATATATATATATAATTTAAATATGAACTTGTATTTCATATACTTTGCAGATATTCACATTTTATCACATTTTTATATGGCTTGATAGCAAATCATATTTACAGTTATTTGAATACATCATGCACAAAGTATTTATATTTCCATTATTCTGTGTGATATATGTGTACTATAAGATGTGGCCATGTGTATTATTGGTGTTTTTAGGCCTCTAAATACTTTATGTATCACCACACTGGAGTGAAAATCCTTTTAATAGCGTTCTAGTCATGCTGCTTGCTTTCATATAAGAACCAACTAAATGTGACACTGCATAATTAAAAAAAAAAAAAGAATTAAAGAAATATGTCTTCATAAGAGTTATCATTATCTGAAAATGAATGTATATATATATATATATATATATATATATATATATATATATATATATATATATATATATATATATATATATATATAATTAAATGATGTATTTATAAATTTATTTATATGATATTTATTTGTAATTATATACTGTTTTATATTATATAATTGATTTGGTAATACTTTACAATAACAGTACTTTAATAATGATGTATTAATATGCAAACTAAACATTAGTTTATTATAAATTCATAATTCATGATGGCGACGTGGTGGCACAGTAGTGCTGTTGAATCACAGCAAGAAGGTCGCTGGTTTGAGCCTCGGCTGGGTCAGTTGGTGTTTCTGTGTGGAGTTCTGTGTGCATGTTCTCCCCGGGTTCGCTTGGGTTTCCTCCGGGTGCTTTGGTTTCCCCCACAGTCCAAACACATGCGATACAGTTAAATTAGGCTAAATTGTTCGTAGTGTATGAGTGTCAATGAGTGTGAATGGATGTTTCCCAGAGATGGATTGCAGCTGGAAGGGCATCTGCTGCATATAACATATGCTAGATAAGTTGGCGGTTCATTCTACTGTGGCGAACACAGATTAATAAAGGGAGTTAGCCGAATAGAAAATGAATGAATGATTTTATGATAAGTTAATGCATGCAATTATCATGAACTAACGTAAACTACAACATGAGTCACATGAGTTCATGTGTGAATAACAGCTACCTTAATTACTTGTTAGTACATGCTGTTGATTAATGTATTAATTCACATTTAAGTTTAAGCTAAAAGTAATTAACATGAAATCATAAGTTGTTAATGTATAATTATGTCATGACTTGGAGGGGCACATTACTGTTAACTCATCCTTAACTACTCATGAATTCCTGTTCATGTTTATGCTGCCAGAACACTTTTCTATTGTTTTTCAGAGTAACATACTAGATGGACGTGCATAAGGAGTTCATGAGTAGTTAAGAATGGATTAATGATGATGTGACCCTCCAAGTAAAGTCACAATATAATTACACATTAAGATATCATGAGTTCATGATGGTTAAATTAGGCATAAACATGTACTAACAATTAAGGTAGCCGTTATTCACACATGAACTCGTGACTCATGCTGTAGTTAAAGTTAATTCATGATTGGCATGCATTAACTCATCATTAGTTCATAATAAAGCAATGTTTAGTTAACATATTAATACATCATTATTCATGTAAAGTGTTACCCATGATGAACGACATTAAGCAGCAGCAAAACTCTGTTGCTTTGTATTTTGCTGCTTTCGGTTTGTATTTCTTAACGCACTTCCGCGTTCGTTACTCTCTCGTCATGATCTTGGATGATGAGGTAAGGTCACCGTAAGCTCAGCGTAGTGCTTAGGTCACTGCATCATGAATAATTCAAGTAAAACGTAGCTGCGGTGTCACGATGATTGTGTCTGTCGTAGCAGCTTGTAATCCTTCTCGTGAATATTAATGTGGTGATGCGCTCAATCGTTTCGTTACACAATGGCTACGTTGAGCCTACGTCATCTGCTCCACTTCCTTTAAAAGGAGCTCAACATATTTGGCAGCAAGGAATAAACTTATAAACCGTCCTTTTTAACACGAGCTCTGTTAAACCGTCATGAAATGCCCGCTATCCATACTGTTTTCTCATCATAACTTTTTAGCTCTGAAAAAAACGATTTCTTGTCAAAATAAAAGTCCCCCATAAACAATAGAAATAAAATGATCCTTCAGCATAAAGAAATGTAAGATAACGCTTATTTACGTCTGTTACAGTGTTAATTAATACGTTAGTTAACAAATTAGTGCTTACAAGAACCATTAATAAACAAATGTAACATTTTAATGCTGGAGTTCAGACTATAAGGTTTATAATTACACTAACAAATGCTTTGTTAATGGTAAATCATATTAATAAATGGTTAACAAACATGAAAAACATGTAAGTTGAAGCTGGGAATTCCACATACTCTAAAACCTGCATGTTATTCATGCTTGTTCACTAAAAAGACATCTATTTCAGACAGACTCCTCTGGGATCCACAGTTCCTCCTGATGGATGTGGTTCTTATTCTTCTTTTTCATTTGGTGGTTTACTCTGGATACCGTGGGTCTTGATCATCTCAAACAAACACGTTCTGTCTTGGTCACAGATGCGCCAGCGAGACCCGCATAGTCCATAAACAAACCTTTTATAAAATACATAATTTATCCAGGCCTTTTATATATTTATATTTTATATAAAAACTATAAATATACATTTTAATGAAATTTTAAGAACATTATATGCAAAAAAAAAAAAAAATCTATAGGGTAGGTTACAGGCTAAATAAATGCACCTCGTCAGCTGAACATCACTCTGGTCAACGTACGCCCTTCTGTTTAATGCTTCATAAAGAAAGATGACAGACACAATCTCAATAAACACTTGATGCTTGCTGTCAACTAGGCTAGGTAATTAAGGGCATTTGTTATAACATTTATAGGATCTGTTGTTGTCAAATAAGTTTCCTTATAATATTTTTGTAGAAAATCTGTTGTAACCCATGTTTCTGGCTGTTTACAAACCAGTCTCTCCAACGTGGGTATCATAATTAAACGCGGGTTACCAGGGTGATAATTCATTTCTTTGTCTTTAATCTGGAGCATCAACATAACATTCACAAACAGCATTACAACAGCATTGCATCTGCCGAACTTTTCTCCACTTCCTTTTTTTTCCTCTCTCCTACTTTCCGGTGCACCTCCCTTAAAGGAGCCAGAGTACATCAATAACTTTCACAACTAACAGCTATTAAACTTTGCACCAGACATTTTTTAAAGTAAATAAAAAATCTTTCTAAGTAGATTCAATACCATTTTTACATTTAAGTATTAATTATTCATTCATTTTCTTGTCGGCTTAGTCCCTTTATTAATCCGGGGTCGCCACAGCAGAATGAACCGCCAACTTATCCAGCAAGTTTTTATGCAGCGGATGCCCTTCCAGCTGAAACCCATCTTTGGGAAACATCCACACACCCATTCACATACACACTCATACACTACGGACTATTTAGCCTACCCAATTCACCTGTACCGCATGTGTTTGGAGTGTGGGGGAAACCAGAGTACCCGGAGGAAACCCACGCGAAGGCAGGGAGAACATGCAAATTCCACACAGAAACACCAACTGAGCCGAGGTTCGAACCAGCAACCTTGCTGTGAGGCGACAGCACTACCTACTGCGCCACTGCCTCGCCCAGTATTAATTAACAAATTATCAATTAAAATAATGAGTAAAATGTAAGGTTACACTGTAGTGTGCCTTATCACCAGTAAAATAACCAGCCTTTGTATTTAATGTATATATTTTCTTCCAATGTATCGCATCCAAACTAAATTGTGGCCAGTTTTACTTATTATACTGTGCTTTGACTGGCTATGTAGTTCAAAAGCAAAATTGTTAGCTATAGTATTGAAAAAATATAATTCACAATTTAAAATCCTGGCCCTGCAGTTATCTCTCTCTGAAAAAAAAATTATAGCCTATAGCCTACTCGTTTCAGTTTAGGCTATGGGACTAAATTATTTTTATACTTACATTATTTTATAAAAACATTTAATCTTATTATAAATTAGCTTATATATATTTATTTATTTGTTAAAAGTGACACGATTCTCCCCAGCTGTTCTTTTTAGGCTTACAGGACCTTGTCACAACAATGAACAGAATAACAACAACCTGCTAATAATAATAATAATAATAAATTATTATTATTATTATTATTATGGTAATATTTGATTACCTGCCACTATAAGCAAAACCTTAAAATAGGTGTCATTATGTCCCAGTTTGCATATCTCTTACTGGCTGTTATAAAATTAAGTAAATGCAAGAGATGAGCCGCAATTCTGTTTCCCTCTAACATACAAACTTTTATTTTATATATGAAAGACAATTGCAGCACACCTTGAGTGCATGCATTTGTTTTTTTTTTGTTTTTTTATAACTGCCAGAAACTCTTTTGAGATTGTGCCTATAGGCAGTTGGTCAAATAATAACAATAAGGCTATTAATAAAGCCAGTTATTCTGTTCATGGCTGTGACAACATCCTGAAAGCCTAAAAAGAAAAGCTGGTGGGAATTGTGTTGGTTTTAACAAATGAATAAATTAATAAGCTAATTTATAATATGCTTAAACCATCTTTTTTTTCATTAGCCACACTTTATTCTGTGTGTGTGGTATTTATGACCCAGATGTGTAGCCAATGAAACAAAATGCTTAAACATTAAAATGTAAGGTTTAGAAAATTAAAGTATAGAAAATAAAATTCCCAGGGAGAGACAGTACTGTTACTGCAGACCAGGGTTTTGTTGCATTGTAAATTATATTTTTCCACACTATAGGCTATGCAGTGCAACAACTAACAATTTTTCTTTTGAAATAAATAGCCAGTCAAAGCACGGCACATTCCAGTATTATGATATTAGCTTATAATAATAATTGTCAGGAATCCTTCTGGACAATCAGATTCATTCACTGCACCTGCACAGCCCCAATCACCAGACCAATCACCAATCACCTTCTCCTGTTGCTCATCATCGCTCACACTACATAACCCTGTAAGCCTGGAACAATCACTCATTTATGGTCTGATTTATTTGTTATTACCCAGACTCATTTCTCTACAGTGTGACAGCATTTACCTGATAATGTAGCCTGCCTGCCTGCTCACCAGTTTGTTATCCTGTCTGTTATCTTGTCCTGTGAATCCTGTACGGTGTTTACCTCTACTGGCATCATCTTGTTTCAGTTACAACCTGAAGTTAAGTTCTGTTTGTTTGTTTTCTTTTTGTTGGTATTGATGATATTTCTTTACTTAACAACCTCAAAATTGTTTAAAGTATCATTAAATATCCATTCTCTGTTAATCTGCCTTTGTCTTCTCTCTGATCCATAATAATAATAATAATAATAATAATAATAATAATAATAATAATAATAATAGTAGTAGTAGTTTTTATTATAGTTATTCATAATAATATTAGACATTTGTTTGGACGTGCTCTTTTCAAGCAGCATTTTTTTTCATTCTGCAGGCTGTTCGCTCTGGCAGTTGGTCAAATATTTGTTAGCTAGCCTATCATTAAAAAGCAGAGTTATTCTGCAATCAGGTTATGTGCTCCATCAGGCACAATCTTAATAGTATCTTGTAGTGTGCTATGCCACAGGTTTCTTTGTCTTGTAGTGTGTGCATGTTTAAGGTTTGTGTGCACTGTAACCAGATTTCATTATCGGTTGGGATTTTAAAACTCCTGCAGCAAGTTAGGAGAAAATGAAAGCACATTAGAATGAGGAAAAATCAGATGCTTATGACAATCTTTAACATAATGACAAATTAAAAATGTAGCAAACAAATGACAGGGGTTTGTGACCCAATTACAGTGGAGCATTAAAGAAACCCTCATTTCCCACAGAACAAAAGAAATCATCTATTCATGGGCAGGAACAAAAACATACACTTGTATCTTTCTTGGAAAATATATCTTTTTAAAACTCATTTGATATAATTTGTATCTTTATTTTAATGAATTTTTTTGTTGGTCTGTTATCTACAAAATGAGCAAGAAGAAAGAATAGCATGAAGTGCACAAGTCAGCTATATGCTTGAACACAATCTTTCATATTATGTGCAATATTTACATTTCTAGAGAAGCCCGTTTTAAACTTTTTGATTTATTACTGACATTTATCATTCATTGCACTGATCACTTTAAATGAGCCAGGGCAGGCTTTACAAGCTCTTTGCAGCACTGACCTTGTTCCCAGATCACTTCGGAAGAACGAACTTGGTTGGATGAATGATAGAAGAAACTCATTGTGAGAAAGAAGATGCTCTGTGCATGCCCAACCACTTTTTTTTTTTTTTTTTTTTTTTGAGAGTCGCCGAATTGTGCCAGCCTGTTAAGATGAAAAATTGCTTACAGCACCTTTAATATTTTAAAGAAAGTATTGAAGTTTGCATAAGTAACAATTGATCGACCCATATCACAAGAATTTTTGTTTTATTGGATACTGTGGCATAATACTGTGAAAATGTCCTTGGTTAGTTAAAGATAATGTGGGAAATATTATTTTAAATTCACTTCATATTGAATTGACCTAAACTGCATGTGTTACCCACTACATTGCAAAGTTACTTGACAAAAATATCATGGACCATTTGAGTTTAAGTTCTTGCATGCAGTTTTCAAAAACAAGCTAATGAATGAAAAAAAATGACATTCAGTTAAAGATTCAATAACTCTTTTAGAAAGGAAAAAAAAAAGTTTGATTAGATTAATCATCTTTAGAGAATTAAGTTACACATTTAGATGGTGATTTGTCGCCATCTATTGTCGTTATGTCATTTCTACAGATTTTAGTCATATTTTGAGTTAATAAATCATTATTTCGACTTTTTGTCTTGTAATTTTGATTTAGTATATCATAACTTGGGCTGTTCTTACCAGGCAGAAAAGAGCTTACAGTTTTATCAAAACTTGTCAATTATTTATTGTCAATTGTTTGCACACAAGAGTGTTTTGTCTTGGTGATTTGGAGCTTCCAGTACAGAGACCAAAAGTATATAGTGTAAAGTTTTGCAAACAATAAATGTATAAAAAGTTCAAATAAAAAAAAACTCTTAAGTGCCATCTAGAAATCACCAAATCAGACACAAGAAGATTGCAGTGGACTGTCAGGACAGCGGAGAGGATTAGTGCACCTGCCCAACCTCCAGATCTCTACACATCTTTATCTCTATAGATCTTTTTTTATTAGATTAGTTGCTACTTGTTTTTAGTCATACATATACACAACCCTTACTGTATATGATTTTGTAACCAATGTTTTATTATTTACTTTATCCACTTATGTCATTCTGTGTTCTTGTGTTGATTTGTATATACTGTATGTTTGCACACACTTGTCAAATAAATCTCATTCTGATTTCTCTGCACACACATTTCAAAGAAATCACAGCAGCTGAATAACAAACATTATTATTTTACATTATTATGCCATCAAACATAACATTACAGAATATGTCTGGCCTTTTATAATGCTAAATATCTGCTACAGATCATTGACTGCAAAGCATTTATTGTGATTTAAGTGAAACTACTTTACACATATTATAATAAGTAGGTTAATTGGAGAAATGAGTAAATGATAGCACTTTAAAAATGAGACTAGTTAAAAAAAACGTGTTAACACGTAAATGACGTGTTAACACGTACCAACGTGTTAACGCGTAAATGACGTGTTAACGTGTAAATTACGTGTTAACACGCAATTACGCGTTAACACGTTTGTTGCAGACGTTTTGGCCCCAACGGCCTTCCATACTGGAGCTTGTATGTCGCTGAATACTTCACAGTAGGCTACAGGTGAGTGTACATGTGGAGAAGTTAATGGCATTCGGTGACTGCGTTGGGAAAGCAGCTAGAGATGACCGTGAAGTGAAATCCTGTGACAACAGTGTGTGAGGCGCGACATGAAGCGTGCTAAACGTCGACCTTTCTGTGTTTTCAGGTATGAAGCCTTCGGGAAAACTGTGAAATACGACATGTGTCGTTGTGTAAATAGCACATTGTGAAGTGAATTCTTTGTTTAGGTTAATTTGTGCTGCCAAACACAATGTTAATGCTGATTGTAGTCGAGTTAATCGCGGATTCAGATGGTAAGTACAATGTAAATGGTTCAGTTTTAGCCTAATGTTTACTGTTAAACGCTCCACCTGTGTTTTCAGGTAAGTTTACTAAAGAGAAGCGACGCTACTTTGTCAGTCCAGCTTAACACAATTACACACACGTGATGGTATATAACTTATTCTACTCTTCCTGACACACATAAAATAAATATAATATGCTGCATGTGGTATTAACTGGAAAGTAAGCTTGCGTATCATTTAACGTCAGCATGCTAATCATGCTAAAACAAAGTCTAGATGCATATTCAGATTTATTAGACTGTTTTATAACTGTTTATGATGATGGTAATTGCAATGTACGTTTTTAAGGCTAATACTTGCAGTGGTATTTGCAATGTAAATTTTAAAGGCTATGCTTGCAACTATTTTGCAATTACCATCATCATTAACAGTTATAAAACAGTCTAATAAATCTGAATATGCCATCGTGATGTTGCATCTGCGTTGTCAGGTAAAGCAGAGGAGGAAAACCACGCTATTTGCCAAACCTGCTCCACACAATGGTAAGTACATAGTATTTAATTAAAAACGTCAGCTTTTAGTGCTATATAATGCATTATATACTGAATATGTGTCGAATTATCTGCTGTTTTGAGTCGAATTGATCGCTGATTCGGAGTTAGTGTTGCTACATCATTCATGCTGACTTAAAGTCTAGAATTGATGGCGTATTCAGATTTATTAGTAGCGAAAACCGTTTTAAAATCTCAATATAGGTAGTTTTTTAACGCTAATGTGCTTGATTTTGGATCTGCGTTTTCAGGTCAAGCAAAGCAGAGGGGGGATCCATGCTATTTGTCAGTCCAGCTGCACACAAGTGATGGTAAGTATGTAATTTAAACGTCAGTTTTCATGCTATGTAATCATTATATGCTGAATTCGTGTCGATTTATCTGCTGTTTTGGGTCGAATTGATCGCATATTCGGAGTTTTTATAACTTGTATTACTGTTATTATCATCAGGATGATAAATGCAAGCACTTTTGATGTGTTTGAACCTTAAAATATACTTAAATTCGCTGTTATTTTTATTTGTTTAACCCCGAGTGTGAGCTGTGTAGAGTGAGGCGCTCTGAGGCGCGGCCGCCATCTAGCGCATGCGCGGCGCACTGCACGCTCACA
>NC_133179.1:72157500-72172500 GCF_049306965.1 Danio rerio | reverse complement strand
TTATTTTATTTATTTATTTATTTTTATTTTGCTGTATTTTTGGTCAAACATGCAGTTTTGTTGTGGTTTTGGTATTAAATATCTTATTATTAAACCTTAAACAGTCTCTTGTCTCCATCTAGTGGTGTGATTGAGTTTCCCCAGCTTTGTCATCTGTCAGTGGCTTAAATGCTTTTTCAGCATGTAAATGAATAAACAATCGACTATTTAAAACATATATGAGGAAAAGTAAAACATCAAATGTAACCACATCTAACAATACTGCTTTATTATATATTTTAAATCAAATAATTGTATGTGTTTTACATGCTTGTCGCCATCTGGTGGCTTCAAAACATCCATTGGCTTCCACAAACACTGAATAACGCCCTTCATAATCAGTGTTCATGTCACTTTAAGTGTTTAATGACTGCATTAATATGGGTAGTTTAGATTATAAGTATCTTTTGAAGATCGATATCTGTCTTTAGCACGAATTGTTGATCAATTTTAACTTTTCACTTTGTCACTGAAACAAATCGTCAACCAGCCAATGCGATGCGGGAAACGATTCAACAACCCGTGCTAAAATATAAATAAAACGCTGTCCGGCATTTTAGATGGCTATAATAAGTGTTCCTTGGTGTGTTCACGGATTGTTGGATGCTTTCAGTACACATTTTGATCATGAATTTCACCACGTCACTGAAACAAATCGTCGCGATGCGTTGAACAATTCATCAACAACCTGCGGTGAACATAAAAATAAAACGCTCTCCTACGTTTTAGATGGATATAATTAGTGTGTGTTTTGAACATGGATGTTTAAGCACGGATTGTAAATGAATAGTTTATTTAATACACCTTTATGATGAACTGTTTCATTACGTCACTGAAGCAAATCGTCAACCAGCCAATGGGGCGATGCGTGAAACAATTCAACAACAACCCGTGCTAGGATCTGGGCTGGCGGCATAGAACCACAGGTAAACAATCGGTCCGGGTCGGCAACAGTAATCAGTCAGAGAATGTAGGAAACGCTTGAAATTGAATGCTGAGCAAAAAAAAAAAAAAAGACTTCGCTCTGAATGACAGGAGGGTGTCAGTTGGACGGTAATTAAGGTACCGCGGCGTCTTGTGGGTAATGGAGTTTTGTGTGATTTCAGTAGCCGGGCGAGCGGGACCTCTGCTGGTCGGTTGGTGAGGGGATTAACTGGACCCGAGTCTGACAAATGGACCATCAAAACAAAGTGTTACCGTCATTTTATTTGTGAAACTTTTAATATTTGGGGTTTGTTGTATGTAATTTTTCAGCTTTACCAAGAAATGCGCAGCAGCAGCCTGATGAATGTACTGCAAAATGTACTGAATGTGTTATCTAGGCTACTTTCAGTGTATGATTTACTGTAAAATGTATTCAGTGTCATTTTGAAGCAAACTATTATGAGCTGACTGAATCATTACACAAGTCAGAATTATTAGCGCGCCTTTGATTTTTCTTTTTTTTCTTTATGACTATTTCAAAAATGATGTTGAAGATATTCAGGAA
This sequence comes from Danio rerio, assembly GCF_049306965.1. Classification (NCBI taxonomy): domain Eukaryota; kingdom Metazoa; phylum Chordata; class Actinopteri; order Cypriniformes; family Danionidae; genus Danio; species Danio rerio. The sequence continues at coordinate 72,170,972 of NC_133179.1, read as the reverse complement.
ATGTTCACAGTGTGTCTGATAATATTTTTTCTTCTAGAGAAAGTCCGATTTGTTATTTCGGCTAGAATAAAAGCAGTTTAAAAATTTTTTTTTAACACTATTTTAAGGTCAATATTATTAGCTATATATTTTTTCGATAGTCTACAGAACAAACCATCGCTATACAATAATATATACTGATCTTATTAAAAGAAGCCAATATGAATATGCATAATGAAAGCTTTTTAAACATCTGTGGTGCATAACAATCACTACGAGGGGCGAAAAACGAGACCAACTTCAGAAATAGCTTTATACATGCCTTTTATGTGACTCTGTTTCGCATACAAAGCAAACACAAACATCATTCACACAACAACAGACACAAGATCAACATACTTAAGGTGTTGTTCACTCCATGAATGGAAACACTTTATTCAGGGAACTATTAACTGTGACCCTAGCCTCAATAAACTCCACATTTACTGCGTACAGTTAGCCTGGTTAATTTTAGAAGTGTTATGAAGTTAAGAAGGATATAGCCATTCAAAATACTTTTTAAGTACTAATAGACAACCAACATTTAAATGTGACAACCGGTTCCCATGTTAAAGTGTTAACAAATTCACTTTTAAGACCGGACTCTGCTGACATATGTGACCCTGGTTCACAAAACCAGTCATAAGTGGACATTTCTTTGAGATTGAGATATATACAACAGCAAAAATCTAAACCGTTGCTGTAAACGTGTACAAATAGACTACTTTTTATACATTTAAAGGGCACCTATTGTGTCAAAATCACCTTTAGAAGGGGTTTAAACACAGTTGTGTGGCAGCAGTGTGTGAATATCTCCAGCGTCTATTGATAGAACTTAATTCATTCTATTTATAATCAGATTTGGTAGAAACAACATTGATTGTACGTGTCATCAGAAGGGGAAAGCCCCGCCCACTCATTAGCATAGACAGCCCTGGGTGAGAAGCAGCCGTCTGCCAGTAGAGTTTTGAATCTGCCGCTATGCCAAAGAGCTTAGAGGCGACACTCAATAGCACGTTCCATTGCATCAGCAACATCCCCGCGATTCCGCCATTTTGGAGTGAAGGCGATTGGATGGTAATTGGATCTCAGCTGCTGCTTTGTTTTAAATTAATTTATTTAAAAAGCACATTTAAAGCTGAGATACAACCTGAAAGACTACAATACAACACTTACTATCACAATCACCAGCACTTTTAATAACTTACACACTTATAATATGCTGTTGTTCTATTGGAAATTTCATTCCAAAATGGCCGCCCCGTGACACTAGCGGCATCTAGTGGCTGTTTCCCAAACAACAACAGAGTGTCGCCTCTTGGTCATTCTAAGCTCTCTGACATTGCTGACACAGGTGTTTGTAGCTCCGCCCTCCTCTAAAAAGAGCTCACTCTCATTTGCATTTAAAGCGACAGTCACCAAAGCAGCACAATTAGGATCAAAGCCTATAAAAGGGTCAGTTTGAGACCGTTATAAAACATTTTCTGCGTAATAAAACGCACACATAGGCCCTGTTTACACTAATGCGTTTTCATTTTAAAATGCATACGTTTTGCTAAGGTTACGCCATCCGTCCACACTACACTGGAGTTCTCGAGCGCCGAAAACAGAGCGTTTTGAAAACGCTGAAGAGGCTGTTTTCATTCTGAAAAACGGAGACATCTGAAAACGGAGGCGGGACTGCTGAGATTCGATACCTGATTGGGGCTTTTGTGTCATTGCGTATCCTTCCCTTATTCGTCAAGCCCCTATCACGTGACTATGCTATACACATGGCTTTAACGTTACTGGAAGACAGTACTGTAAACAACAACATGGACACAGAAATGGGAGCGTTGTTTGCCCTATTGTCTGTTTTAGGCGCTATTCGCAGTTATTCATTTGTTACGTTCAGTAACAACTCGACCTCGTCGTCTGTCCACAAAATTACCTCTCTTGCTTTCTTTGCCGTCGCGTTTAATGTTCAACCGGCGTTTGTTGACTAACAATAACCAAATGCCGAGCGAGACACGTGCTTCCTGTTTATACTAGAACGCGCATGCCCAGAGTGCGCGAATGGTCACGTGATATACGTTTTTGGTGGCGTAGTGTGGACGGAGATATGTTCAGAGACGCTAGTGTGGACGCGGATCGTTTTTTGATCTAAAACGCCGCTTTCAAACTAAAACGCACTAGTGTAAACGGAGCCATAGACACTGTGAGGACATCAGAGACTTGTTTTAGATCTTTAAAGTAAGAAATGCACTAAATATCTTCACGAAACATGAGCTTTGCTTAATATTCGAAGGATTTTTGGCCTCAAATACAATGTATTTTTTATTTGCGCAATGTATAGGTTTTGAGCTCCAGGGTCACATATCTGCAGCACATATTATTATTATTATTATTATCATTATCTTCAATAAATGAGATTAGCTGGCCCATCACATCTTTTAAGATGACACGTAGTGCAAAATACAATATTTAATTCCCCCAAAACACACAGAATAAGGCAAACGTGAGTTTTAAAAAAACAAAACGACGAACAAACACACACAATACTGTGTAGATCTGAAGCACAGATTACTTTCATGCCAATATACTGTACTTCCGAGGGGAAAAACTAGCATATACTAACGCAATCTCGCGGCGATTCGTAACTTTTTGATATAGTGGCGAATTCGTATGAATTCGTACAATTTAATTCGTATAATTTAGTACGATTTGCTCATCACCTAATGACGGTTGCGGTTAGGGATGGGGTTGGGTGCCACGCCTCTTTTTAAAAAATTTTTTCGTACAACTGAACTTGTACGAATTAGCCACTAAACTGACAAAACTTAAAATCCTTACGTTTCCTCGTGAGATCAGGCAGCATATACATGACAAATGCTACATTTTACAAACTTGTATATGCGTAAAATACAAAATAAAGGTCCTTTCTCATTTCATGAGGTAGAATGCTATTTTTAACGGACGTTTAGAAAATCTGTGGGTAAAGGTATCCCCGCCTGGGTCTGATTTCATCTTCCTAACCTTAGTTCAGTGGACTTTTACTTATTTATTAACTTTAAAGCAATTAATTTGGTTAATTTTGTCAGCATTTTCTGTAGTTTTGAGAGTAATGTCAGATATAAATCTAATTTAGTTAATACAATTTTTTTTAAATGTTTCCTAAGTGACGTCTAACATAATAGTTTTCATAACTCATTTATTTTTGCCTTAATATGCATCTAGTAACTGCATAATATTCAGCATTTTAAAGGCTTAATTAGTCTTTTGACAACACTAGTTTGTTCTGAAGCCAAAAATAAAATAACCATAGCAGATTTTTGTGTTATTAACGAAAAACGTTATAGAAAAATACAGTGAAAAAATCTCTGTGAAACGTCACTTTGGGAAATTAGAAAAACAATACAAAATTAACACGTATATCAAATATACGCACACAGTAAAAATACAGCATTGATGAAAATACAAGTGACTGATAGAAAACGTACACTATAAAACACTCACCGCTTTCATTTACAATCATAAAAATCGTATTCGAACAATGTTTCAAGGTTATTTACAAACATAATTTTATATACAGCCTATATAAAACTTCAAAATATATCAAAGCAGACTATATGTTTGCTAGTGACTTACATAGTCACTTATATCGCGAAACGCTTCATAACATTTATGGCTCAGGTTAAATGCATCTTATTTTTCGTAATACAAAAAAAGTGTGTTCAATAAAAATAAATACCAAAAGTTGGACAGAATAACTGGAGGATATTGTTAGCTTATGTATATCGTGTGCACTTGTGCTACTTAACAGGACAGATGAGCTGCAAACCGTTCTTTTATAGTGCATTTGTGTATATGTTCACAGTATTTGTCTTATAGCGCATGATATCCTATATATTCAGTGCACAGCAACAGAAAACAGTGCATTCCTAATGCTTTCTACGTGCGTTGTGTAACAATAAAACGGAATTTCAGTGAATTTTCTTTGTTAGACTCCTAATTATGCGATATACTGTGTAAATGTGCACGCATGTTTAAGCGTATACACACACATGTGTATATATATGTAATAATATATCCTATTTTACATTTGCTGGTCAGATGAAGAGCTACATGTGCAGATATTGTATATACAGATATATACATAGAGGAAAGTCCACTGGATGTTTACTGTCCTGAAGCTTTGTGATGAAGAAACCGTCTTTTCGTCACTCTGAAAAAGTCTGAAAGAGAGAAAAGCATATTCGATTTTTTTAAATTATCTTGAATTCCACAAATAATTGGTTAATAATTAATTTTTGATGTATAGAAGTGAATATTTGAATCGATTTAAATACGTAACTATTCAAATCTGCTGAGATGCTAAAACAAAATCTTGATAAAACTGGAGTAATAATTTAAATGAGTAAATCTCTGAGGGGAACTGACTTTCTTTACAATATTATGCTGTAAAAATGATATATTTTTTTAAATTACATCTTTTCTTCTAATAACGAGATGTTATTTTGTGAAAATGACATTTACTCATACTAACGATGTTATTACGTTAAAACGACATTTACTCACACTAACAATGTTATTTCGTTAAAACGGCATATTTACTCGTACTAATGATATTATTTCTTTAAAACGACAACTTGTACTGACAATGTTATTTCGTTAAAGCGATATATTTAATCGTACTAAAGATGTTATATATTTAAAATGATACATTTACTCGTAATAACGATTTTATTTCATTAAAACGATGTATTTGTACTAACAAAGTTATTTTGTTAAAACAACTTATTTACTTGTACTAACAATGTTATTTCATTAACATATTTTCTAATAGTAACGATGCTATTTTGTTAAAACAAAATTAAATAGTAAAATTAAACATTAAATAGTACTAACGATGTTATGTCGTTAAAACAACACCTTTACTCATAATAACGAGATGTTATTTTGTCAGGGACGTTTCTTATAATTATGAAATGTCATTTCGTTATAACGGCAACTTTTCTAATAAAAACGAGATGCTATTTCATTATGAGAACGTTTCTCATAATAACGAGATGTTATTACGTTATGACAACTTTTCTCATAATAACAAGATGTTATTTCGTTATAACGACAACTTTTCTCATAATAATGAGACGTAATTTCATTATAACGACAATTTTTCATATAATAACAAGATGTTATTTCATTATAAATACAACTTTCTCATAATAACAAGATGTTATTTCGTTATAGTGACAACTATTATAATAAAAACGAGATGCTATTTCATTATAATTACAACTTTTTTATAATAACTAGTTGTTATTTTATTATAACGACAACTTTTCTCATAATAACAAGATGTTATTTCGTTATGACAATTTTTATAATAAAACATTTCATTGTAACGACAACTTTTCTCATAATAACGAGATGTTATTTCGTTATAATGACAACTTTTCTTATAAAAACGAGATGCTATTTCATTATAATAACTACTTTCTTTATAATACCAGGATGTTATTTCATTATAACGACAACTTTTCTCATAATAACAAGATGTTATTTTGCTATACGACAACTCTTCTAATAAAAAGTACATAACGACAACTTGTCGTGATATTTCGTGATAATGACAACTTTTCTTATAAAAACGAGATGCTATTTTGTTAATATTACTTTTTTTATAATAATGAGATGTTATTTCATTATAACGACAACTTTTCTCATAATAACAAGATGTTATTTCATTATAACGACAACTTTTTCTTATAAAAACGAGATGCTATTTCATTATAATAACTACTTTCTTTATAATACCAGGATGTTATTTCATTATAACGACAACTTTTCTCATAATAACAAGATGTTATTTTGCTATACGACAACTCTTCTAATAAAAAGTACATAACGACAACTTGTCGTGATATTTCGTGATAATGACAACTTTTCTTATAAAAACGAGATGCTATTTTGTTAATATTACTTTTTTTATAATAATGAGATGTTATTTCATTATAACGACAACTTTTCTCATAATAACAAGATGTTATTTCATTATAACGACAACTTTTTCTTATAAAAACGAGATGCTATTTCATTATAATAACTACTTTCTTTATAATACCAGGATGTTATTTCATTATAACGACAACTTTTCTCATAATAACAAGATGTTATTTTGCTATACGACAACTCTTCTAATAAAAAGTACATAACGACAACTTGTCGTGAAATTTCGTTATAATGACAACTTTTCTTATAAAAACGAGATGCTATTTTGTTATAATTACTTTTTTTATTAAAATGAGATGTTATTTCATTATAATGACAACTTTTCTCATAATAACAAGATGTTATTTCGTTATAACGACAACTTTTCTTATAAAAACGAGATGCTATTTCATTATAATAACTACTTTTTTATAATAACAGGATGTTATTTCATTATAACGACAACTTTTCTCATAATAACAAGATGTTATTTTGCTATAACGACAACTCTTCTAATAAAAAGTACATAACGACAACAACTTGTGATATTTCGTGATAATGACAACTTGTCTTATAAAAACGAGATGCTATTTCATTATAATGACAACGTTTCGCTTAATAACGAGATGTTATTTCGTTAAGACAATTTTTTTTATAATAACAAGATGTTATTTCATTATAATGACAACTTTTCTCATAAAAATTAGATGCTGGTTTATTATAATGACAACTTTTTTATAATAACGAGACGTTATTTTGTTATAACAACTTCTCTCATAATAACGAGATGGTTTGTTAAAACAACATCTCTTCTCACAACGACATTTTATTTCATTAAAACAACAAATTTACTCATAACTACTCATGTTCGTATTGATGAATCTAATTTAAACAGTATGACGATGGAGTTCTGCCCTGACCACAGCCTCACCTGTGATGTTTGCTTGTCTGCGTTTGACCCCCAAAACGGCAGCCATTCTCTTCTCAGGCTTGGTTCCTCTAAAACCGGCACAGCTTCTTCGCAGCTCCAGAAATTTCTCCGTGGCCGTCGCTGCAGAGGAGCGAGCAAAGGATTCTCTATCCAGCATCTGCTTCATCACACTGGGCCTGACCACACTGCTGCGGTAGAAGGCCGGGACGTCCTGGCAGCGCAGCTCTTCCCACTCGACTCGTCCCGGGACAGGCTGGTCCCTCTGAAAGTCGAAGTTCCAGCGTTGTTTGGCGGTCTCTACGTTCATGCAGAAGAGCCTCTGGAAGTCCTGCTGCAGCTGCTGGTGGTCCACGGGACCAAACAGGTTACGCCGAATCACCGCCGTCTGGGGCTTAATGTCCTCCTCCTGCCTCTTCAACAGCCCATGATCACATGCAGCCCGCACCACAGACATGTTCCTGTGGGAACGAAGAGAATCGAACAACTGGTTTCACAGAACTGCCGCTCACTAGATATTTCCTCTTTTTCAGAGCATTCTCTGTAAACCCTAGAGATGGTTGTGCGTGAAAATCCCAGTAGATCAGCAGTTTCTGAAATACTCAGACCAGCCCGTCTGGCACCAACAACCATGCCACGTTCAAAGTCACTTTAATCCCCTTTCTTCCCCATTCTGATGCACGGTTTGAACTGCAGCGGATCGTCTTGACCATGCCTACATGCCTAAATGCGCTGAGTTGCTGCCATGTGATTGGCTGATTAGTATTTAGCATTAACAAGCAGTCGGACAGCTGTACCTAATAAAGTGTACATGGTTTTGGCCACCAGGTGTCTCTATTACGAGGTGTTTTGAGGCTTTGAAAGGCTCAACTTCTCCCATCATTACTTCATCTAGGCATGGGATGATAACCGCTTTCATGGTATGCCGCAGTTTGGAAAAGTCAAGGATTTAAAAACGTCAACATTTTCCTAGTCTGTTCCTGAGGTATGAGTACGATTTTTTTAATTTACTTATTTTTTTAACAGTATCTCCAACAGAAAAAAATTGCCATTTTAAATCGTAAAGAAGTCAGTGTTTCTGAAATAAACGACGACAGCAGAAGTCAGCGATTCGTTTTAATTATTTAGCCTGACATGTTTACTGCTCCAGAATACTTTAAATGCTTTTCAAAGTAAAGTATATTGTGTTAAATGGGTAAAAAGTTCTTGGCTGCGTCCGAAACCGCCTACTACTCAGTAGGTACTGTATTTGAATTTAAACGTACTCGGCCGTTAGAAAAGTACGTTATATACAGTATGAATGTGAAAGTATGAATGGAATTCGGACGTACTACATCCGCCATTTTGTTATGGTCATGCGATCTACCTGCGTAATTTGCGTCGCTTCACTCCCATTCATGAATTCTCTCGCGGGGCATCATGGGATAGCGCAGCATGCATGGGATGCGCACTTCAGAATCTCGCCGGAAGTAGCAAGTCATCCGGGTTCTTCTCGCATACTGATTTTCAAATTCTATGAATTCGCACATACTACTCTGCTCGCATACTGATTTTGGCGTACTATATAGTATGGAAGTATGCGGCTTCGGACGCAGAATTCAGTATGTCTGAATTCATAGAATTCGAAAATCAGTATGTCAGGATTGTATGTCGAGTGCGCATCGCATGCATGCTGCGCTATCCCATGATGCCCCGCGAGCGAATTCATGAGTGGGAGTAAAGCGACGCAATTGACGCAGGTAGGTAACGTAACCATGACAAAATGGAGGATGTAGTACATCCGAATCCCATTCATACTTTTCACATTCATACTGTATAGAGCGTACTTTTCTAACAACCGAGTAGTACGGTTAAATTCAAATAAAGTACCTACTGAGTTGTAGGTGGTTTCGGTCGCAGCCCATGATATTTTCATCCAAGGTTATCATACCGTCAGAATCTTATACCGGCCCATGCCTAACTTCCATCACACACTCTTAGAAGTCTGTCTCTGGAGTGGTGGCTTTTTAAAGGCTACACATTTATACATAAAGGATTCATATTGGTTTCTTAAAAAGGCACCTAAAAAGTACAAAAGTTGAACGTTTTATGCACAAATATGGACCTTTGAGGCAGCAAATCCGTACTCTTCAGGTAAAAAGTTGTGTCTTTTGAAAAGTTGCTCCTCAGTGGATTCAGAAATAAAGCTACAAAAGCTGCCACTGGAGGGAGTAACTAATTCTAACCTATGTACAAAACGTAGTCCAGTAGCATCTTAATGCAAACACATTCATACGTTTTCATAGTGACTTACAGTTGAAGTCAGAATTATTCGACCCCCTTTGAATTATCTTGTTTAAATATTTCCCAAATGATGTTAAACAGATTCAGGAAATGTTCACAGTGTGTCTGATAATATTTGTTCTTCTGGAGAAAGTCTTATTTAATTTATTTCAGCTAGAATAAAAGCAGTTTTTAATATTTTAAACACCATTTTAAGGTCAATATTTTTAGCCCCTTAAAGTTATACATTTCTCAATATTCTACAAAACAAACCATCGTTATACAATAACTTGCCTAATTACCCTAACCTGCCTAGTTACCCTAATTAACCTAGTTAAGCCTTTAAATGTCACTTTAAGCTGTATAGAAGTGTCTTGAAGAATATCTAGTCTAATATTATTTACTGTCATCATGTCAAAGATAAATCAGTTATTAGAGATGAGTTGTTAAAACTATTATGATTAGAAATGTGTTGAAAATATTCTCTCAGTTAAACAGGAACTGGGCAAAAAATAAATTAAACCGGGGCTAATAATCCTGACTTCAACTGTATTGTGTCTTATTATTTTGGGGGTCACTATGTGTATACAAGCCAATGACAAAAAATGTATTATTGTCCAACTTTAAAGGGTGCTGTTTACAACAGCAAGATTATATAAATGTATTATTCGGGTCTATATATTTAAGTTATTTATTATTTTTATATAAAATTTTCTTATGATTCAAATGCAAAAGTCTTAAATGTTTGACTTTGTTTTCCCCCAAAACAAAAGTCGCTAAATCTGGACTCTTATTTATTTGTGGATTTTTAAGGTTCATCATGAACAAAATCGCTCACTTTTAATTTAATTCGAGTATTATACGATAGAGGGGAAAATAAATGTGAACGGAGACTTGTTTACGTCGAGCGTAAAAGTGGCGTGCGCGCGCGCACACACACACACACACACACACACACATAGAGATGACTGACACGTACTGAACATACCGTTCTCTCACTCCATATCTCTTCACAGGTTATTACCAAAGCACATGCACCCCAAATCACATAGATAGATAGATAGATAGATAGATAGATAGATAGATAGATAGATAGATAGATAGATAGATAGATAGATAGATAGATAGATAGATAGATAGATAGATAGATAGAAAATCATTTTTGCAACTTAATGACAAATTTTATTGAATTATTATAGTGTTATTTTACACTTTTTTTTATTCAATGTCTGTAGCTGATTAATATTATTTGACTTCCCCAAAACCCATAAAACTCTAATTTCAGTAAATTTATATTTATGTATTTAGTATTTATATCTATGTATTCAGTATTTATATCTATGCTTACGATTTGTGTATTATATTTAATGAATGATTAATGCACAAAATGTCCCCAAAATCGATCTAAAATGATTAATTTCTTCATAATAGAGCTATTCTTGTCATCGGTTGAAATAATTATATTGCGATTATAACGTTAAATATCGCACTGTCAGACATATCCTGCAGCCCTAGAAACTGTCAACGTCAACAATAACAAAGATGAAAAATAATGATTAACTCACCATTCGAGTACAAGCAAGGCTTGATGAGAGAAATCAAGTCCACACGGACCAATGGTCGATAATAGATGCGAAATGCAGCAGAGCTCGAGCTAATAATAAACTGATCCACTGAAGATGTTTGTTATGATGGCAGGACAGCCCCCAGTCACGTGACCCGCGCAGCGCTAACACTACAGTCGAATATCAGCATTAACGCTCACATTTACAGCACAGCAACATGTCGGACCATCTATTTACTACACTGGTGAGCTCTCGGGATCGTAAAGTAACGTGGGGAAGTGAGTGTATGGTGTCTCCGCGTGTAAAGTAGGTCAAATCCCCCGCAGCCCCCGCGCTTGACACACATTCGGTGTTTTGCTGGCTTCACGTTCAGCTTGGGAACATCAGTCACGTTGAGCTGCAACGTGACGGGGAGGAGCCACAGCACAGACTGTACAAAACATAGAGCCACACACTGCACTGATTTCTCCCGCTTCACGCAGGGTTGCCAAGTCCGCGGTATTCCCGCCGAAAATATTTAATAATTGTTGAAAGGATACAGCTGCGGATACTATCATATTTTTTTTTGTGACACAGTACAATAATAATAATTATTTTTCACATTACTGTGACGGATTGGGTTTAGTAACGCAATTTGATGAGTAATTTAATAACTATTATGAATAATACTAGGTATTTGGCAGTCCTACTACTGTAAGGGGAAGCTTTAGGGTTGGAGTGAGGGTAGGGGTAAATAAAATACAATTTCATTGGTAATTTAATGAAAAACACTCGATAGGATTACCGTTTTTACACTGCTATGAGGGTTAGGTTTAGAGTCGGGGTAGGGATCATGTTAATGAAATATAAATGAATGGTTAATTTAATAAGTACTCAGTATAATTACCCTGCTCAAAAAAAACAGCTAAAACCAGCCTAAGCTGGTTGGCTTGTCTTAGCTGGTTTTAGCTGGAAGTAGCTGGTTTTAGCTGGTCTCCCAGCCTGGTCAAGCTGGTTTTAGCTGGTCTTCCAACCTGGCCAGGCTGGTCAAGCTGGTATGTCAGTCTGACCAGGCTGGTTTTAGCTGGTCTCTCAGCCTGGTCAAGCTGGTTTTAGCTGGTCTCCCATCCTGGTCAAACTGGTCTCTCAATCTGACTAGGATGGTTTTAGCTGGTCTCCCAACCTGGTCAAGCAGGTTTTAGCTGGTTTCCCAACCTGGCCAGACCGGTCAAGCTGGTATCTCAGTCTGACCAGGCTGGTTTTAGCTGGTTTTCGCTGGTCTCCCAGTCTGGCCTGGCTGGTTTTAGCTGGTCACCCATCCTGGTCAAGCTGGTCTCTCAATCTGACTAGGCTGGTTTAAGCTGGTCTCTCAGCCTGGCCAAGCTGGTTTTAGCTGGTCTCTCAGCCTGGCCAGGCTAGTTTTAGCTGGTCTCCCTGCCTGGTCAAGTTGGTTTTAGCTGGTCTCCCAGCCTGACCAGCTAAAATCAGCCTGACCAGCTAAAACCAGTTAAGGCCAGCCAGCTAAGACCAGCCTGACAAGCTAAAACCAGCCTGATCAACTAAGACCGGCTAAAAAGTGACCAAAACCCCTCTAAAATCACCAGCCTGACCCACTAAAACCAGCTAAGACCAACCCGACCAACTAAAAAGTGTCCAAAACCCCTCTAAAACCAGCTAAGACCAGCTAAAACTAGCTAAGACCAACCTGATCAGCTAAGACCAGCTAAAAAGTGGCTAAACCCCTCTAAAACTAGTCGACCATTTAAAACTAGCTACAACCAGCTAAGACCAACCTGATCAATTAAGACCGGCTAAAAATGGCCAAAACCCCTCTAAAACCAGCCTGACCAGCTAAAACCAGCTTGACCAATTAAAACCAGCTAAGACCTGCTTGACCAGTTCAAACCAGCTAAGACCAACCTGACCAATTAAGACCAGCTAAAAAGTGGCCAAAACCCCTCTAAAACCAGCCTGATAAACCAGCCATGACCAGCCTGGGAAACAAGCTAAAACCAGCTTGGGTGACCATCTAAAACCAGCCTGACCAGCTTAGGCTGGATCAAGCTGTTTTTTTCAGTAGGGTACTGTTTCTACACAGTTGTTTACAGAACTTTTTTTTTTTTTTACAAAAAGGTGAACATTATTACTACTTTACAGTCCAAATTAGAAATGTTACCAATACCTGTTAACATTTGTCTCCGAAAATTCTGTTCTTGTTTGTGGTATTATTATCAGTATTTGGGGTAATGCATTACAAGTAACGCGAATACGTAATAATATTACTTTTCTAACTAAGGAGTAAAGTAACACGTAAAAAATAAGTAATGATATGCAAGTTTTTTTATGTAATGCGAGAAATAGATCGAGAAATAAATATCTGAAATACAAAGAACAAAGTCGCACTAAATCCCACACACAATGAGAGAATGCAGGAACGGACCGAAAGGAAGACGGCAGAGCCTTACATTTCTGCGACGGAAGTTTTACCATTTTTCTGAATGGATCAAGAAAGGGAAAATGGATTATAATCTCAGTAGACAGTGATTTTACTGAACTAACAAGACAGAATGTACAAGAGTAGCACAAAACTTTTATTTCGAGGGTCAGAAAGATCTCCGAAGATACAATTATCCTACATTGTCATTTTTAATTTGTTTTTTTTAAGGTATATAACGGTGTAGACTACATGGTTGGTAATTAAAGAGCTCTTCTATTTTAAAAAAAGAATCAGAAAAAAAAAGCCTCAGCCA
>NC_133179.1:72145000-72152500 GCF_049306965.1 Danio rerio | reverse complement strand
TGATGACCATCCGGCAAGCTAATACAGAAAAGTGCTTAAAATGTCACTAAAATTCAGTATTTAATTAGAAAATGAGGCGTATGGTTGCAAAAAAAGAGAACCGCCATTTTAACCAGGCTGCCTACGAGCCTGCGTACACTACGACCAATTTAGCTCATCAGTTCCCCTATAGCAGTGGTCTCAAACTCAGTTCCTGGAGAGCCACAGCTCCGCTTAGTTTAGCTTCAACCACCTCCAAATCACACCTGCTTAATGGTTTAGTCTAAAGCCTAGTTTATACTTCTGCGTCAAGTGACCGGCGTAACTCACGGCGCATGCAACGCGCGTAGCTGAGCATTTATACTTCTGCACGCTGTCTCTGTTGGTCTGCATTAACACTTCCGAAATGCTAGTTGGCAGTGAGGTGTAAATGTTCCTCTGTGTCGAGTTTCTTCACTGGTGTTTTGCTTTTCCTGAACACTTCCGGGATGTACAAGTGGCTCAAACTCGCTCATTCTGAGGCAGGAACCGGCGGACGTGCAACAACTTTAACTATGAGGTAAACACAAAACAAAACAAAACTTTCCATCTGAAGCTCCTTCGCTGGACTCTACACTTGTAAACAATCGCTCCATTGGGCTTGCGCCATTAGCAGGGATCTCAGCCCCGCCCGGACTCGTCAACACTACCAAGCCGACCAATCACAGAGCTTGCGCTACACGTTGTTGCGACGTGTAGTTACTTTTTTTGAGAGGTGCACGTCAGTGACGCCGACAGCCACAGCGAAGGGCTATGCGTCAGCGCCGTAGCATACGCCGGCGTTTGACGCAGAAGTATAAATCAGCCTTTAAACACCTTGATTTTTTGGATCAGCTGTGTTTGATTAGGGTTGGAGCAAAACCGTGCAGAGCTGCGGCCCTCCAGGAATTGAGTTGGAGACCCATGGGAAACCCACACCAACACGGGGAGAACATGCAAACTCCACACTGAAACGCCAACTGACCCAGCCGAGGCTGGAACCTTCGACCTTCTTGCTGTGAGGCGACAGTGCTTACCACTGAGCCACCGTGCCGCTCGGATGTATGTACACTAGGGATGTAACGGTATCAGAATTTCATGGTACGGTAATACCTCGGTATGAATGTCACGGTACGGTATTTATTGAATCATTTACAGGAAAAAACAAAACTTATGAAAATACTCCAAAAAAGTGCCAAAAGTGTCAATGACAGACAAATTAGTCATCTATCTGTTAGCTTTGAAACAGGAACTTCAATTTTAATAACAAAAAATTATTAAACCATGAAAAAAATAAAGTTTCAATTTAGTATTGTTGAAAACTCATCACATTCAACATTTAATCACTCACTCACTTAGATAGAGATGGGTTTAAAGGAAAATTATCATATAACTATAATCTGGTAAAAGCTGGTATCTCTGGGTATTTACAATGTCCCCTGCAACAGAAAAAACCCTCTCATTTGGGACTGAGGTTTCTGGGACAAGAGAGATATGACTTGGCCCAGGTTGACAGCAGTGGGTAACGTTGTGCATTGTCTTTCCCCAGGCCCGGATTAAGAACTCAGGGGCCCCTGGGCACATTGTCTTGTAAGGCCCCCTACCTGGCCGCACCCCAATAGTTGCATTTAAAAAATAAGAATAATATAATAATTTTTAAATAAAATGAATCTATAATTTGTTGCCCACAAATTTAAATAAATGATATATAGTACATATGCATTTATAGTCTACAAAGATTTAAATTATTTTTCAAAGCATTAAATAAAAATACTAATAAAACTACACATATATATATATATATATATATATATATATATATATATATATATATATATATATATATATATATATATATATATTTATATATATATATATATATATATATATATATATATATATATATATATATATATATATACAGTTGAAGTCAGAATTAATAGCCCCCTTTCAATTTTTTCTTCTTTTTTAAAATATTTCCCAAATGGTTTTTAACAGAGCAAGGAAATTTTCACAGTATGTCTGATAATATTTTTTCTTCTGGAGAAAGTTTTATTTTTTATATTTTTTTGCTAGAATAAAAGCAGTTTTTAATTTTTTAAAAACCATTTTGGGACAATATTATTAGCCCCTTTAAGCTAATTTTTTTTTCAATAGTCTAGAGAACAAACCATCATTATGCAATAACTTGCCTAATTACCCTAACCTGCCTAGTTCACCTATTAATCTAGTTAAGCCTTTAAATGTCAATTTAAGCTGTATAAAAGTGTCCTGAAAAATATCAATTAAAAAATAATTTACTGTCATCATGGGAAAGATAAAATAAATCTTTTATTAGAAATAAGTTTTTAAAACTATTATGATTAGAAATGTGCAAAAACAATCTTCCCTCCATTAAACAGAAATTGGGGAAAAAATAAACAGGGGTAATAATAATACAGGGGGGCTAATAATTCTGACTTTAACTGTATATATATATATATATATATATATATATATATATATATATATATATATATATATATATATATTTTTTTTTTTTTTTTTTTAAGGGTATTTTAATGTATTGCTTTTACAAACTTATAAAGCATATTATTGCCATGGCATATAACGCACAATGCTTCTCCAATCCAGTTCTATGAATCTGAGTTCTGTGAATCTGAGTCTTTCATAATACAAACACTGATTTACTGTCTCTCTCCTCCTCTCCCTCTATTTTCTCTACTCTTCTCGTGATAAAGACTTGATTATAAACCTAAAAGTATCCGAAATCACACACACTATACCTCTACTCTCCTGTCTCTCTCCTCTTCTGGGCCTTTTTCTCTCTCTCTCTCTCTCCCTCTCTCTCTCCTTTTCTGTCTGTCTCTCACACAATGAATCCAGTCCGCGCTGCGCTGCCGTTAGTCTCCTCCGCCTGGTTAATGCTAGCTTCTCATCATTTAAAGTTACCATAACGTCTTCTTCTGTACCCTCATTCTCCTGATCATAGGTCTGTTTAAAGTCGGTGTGTATGGAAAATGCCTCAATAAAGATGCCTCCTCTCCTCTTTTTCTCGCGTTTGCTAAATCCACTTGTCCACTCATTTTTGATCTATGACAGATATAACGTTACACTACAGTCCGCTCAGTTTAGTGCGGGTTATTACAAAACTGACGTTTCCGCGCTTGACCAATGACAGCATTCTGTTTAGTCAAAGAAAGAAAGAAAGGCAGTTTAAATATAATAATAATATTAATATGTGCTCGCGATTTTTTTGCTCAGAGGAAATACAGTTGTCTGAGCAATAGAGTTTTTGAAGAGAGGGAGGCGCGGCAGGCGCGTATAATAAGGCTAAACATTATTAAATACCCACGAGACACTTGTGACTTTATATCACATTTGCATTATTTTTAAAAAATGTTTCTTTCCTGTTAAAAATAAATATATTTCCAATCTGATATGTAATGGGGAGAAAAAAAGTAGCACGAGTTCAGCTGATGGTGGATTCGAACCAATGTTATGAGTGATCGCGTCAAAAGATGATGCCGTGTGCCTTACAAGGTGCGCCACTGCTGCTGTATTGTTTCACAGCTCTTTACTCATCTTATCTCTATCAATCAGGCATCGATGGGCGTAAACCCTGCATAGCTTAGTCCAACTAGATGCGCTATTTGCAATTAGCCTAAACAGACACTCCGAAATTGTCTTTTTTTCTCCCCCCTCGCAGGGGCCCCTAGTGCGCACGGGCCCCTGGGCCTGTGCCCATAAGGCCCATTGGTTAATCCGGCCCTGTCTTTCCCCCACTTGAGAGGACAAACCATGAGTGAGATAGAGATCTCATGTCTGCATCAATCTGAACAGTGTGCTGTGTTTCTGCAGTCCCCATGACTGATTATTAGTCCTATTCCCCAACTTGCAGGCACGTGCACACATAGGGCTCAACCTGTGCAGTGCACATGCCCTTTTTAGTCTTGGATAGAAAGTTCCCTTCCAAAATGATCAAAAGTGCCCCCGCGACGCGACATACCCACCCTCCGTCCCCGCTTTACAGTACGCGCGCGACAACACAGCTGATAAGAACTCGCGCGACAACACCGCTATTCAGTACGCGCGCGGCGACAACACCCGCTTTAGAGTTTTCCAGCTCTTTTTCATCCCCGCTTCTAGCAGCACACTCCATTTCCGCATTACTGGATCTGTAGCGACAACAGACCGCAAGGGATGATGGTCAAGCCTGGGCTGATGGGAATTGTAGTTTTCGCTACCTCCCGTTCGCTTCATTCACCTGAGCAAATTTTCTCAGAAGACCTATAGTTTTACCGAGTCATGCGACTTCGGTAATATCGAAAAAAATTAATGTTGCGGTATGACGGTATTTACAATACCGTTACATCCCTAATGTGCACTGTCGTAAAAATAGGAGCACGTTTACAAATTGATACATATTAATATTGTACAGCCAAAGTGTGAAGTAACATATAACCGCTTTTATTTAATTTTATAACTCCACAGCTTTTTTTTTTTAAATTTGAATTTTTTTTTATTTATTCAAATAATGCAGATGAATATCAAATGCATAACAGCCCAACAATACAACATAAATAAATACAATAAATAAACAACCAGAACAGACACAAGAAAAAGGAAAAAGGAGAGAAATTAAAAAAGAAGAAGAAAAAAAAAAGGGGTGGGGGGTTGCTAATATTATAACCTTAATTATTATTTTAGTTGTTACATGTTTGCTAGCATTGTGTTTTCCCCATTTATCAAAATAAATTCCAATCCTTCCATGTAAACTATAGGAGAGTTTTTCATAAGCTGCGACTCGTCCTAACTCTGAGATCCACTGGAAGATTGTCGGTCTACTTTCCAGTTTTTCCACAATCCCTCGTCTACCTAGCATAATTCAACTCTCTATCCACTGTGATTCAGCTTTATTCATGTGGCTTATGCCTAGTTCAGACTGCGTGATTTTAACCCCGATTTTGGCTCGCCGACAGGTTTTGAGAAATCGCCGACAGAATCACAGGCAAATCGCTGCTCGTGCACGTGAGTGACAATCACACAGTATGAACGATCAAAGATGCGATCTGAGAGAATCGCCGATGAGTCGCCGATGCCTGCGAGATATTTGGCGTGCTGAATATCTGGAGCTGTCGGCGATTCAAATCATGCCGTGTGAATTGAGTTTTGACTGAAAATAACATCAGCGATCGCCTACAGCCAATGAGAGAGCGGCATTCACTTGTGTGTGCGTGTGTGTATAACTGCTGCAGGCCAGCGGGAGGCTGGGGGAGAAGTTAAAAGCGCTCTTTTTCGGTTTATTTGGACCCACGAAATGGAGGAAAAACTAGTGGAGGTTTGACAGGACTCAGGAGCAACCGTGTCTGTTTGACGTTTCATACAGAAAGAAATTAGTTTATTATCAACTTAAGTTGAGGAGAAATGGCTAATTCCTTTAAACTCAGGTGAGCAAACATGTACATGTTCTACTCCATTAAAGGCTTCTTTCTCATTATGTAGTTAATAACAAAAGATATACGACGTGTTTTTGGCTGTGAGACGTAGTTTGGATGAAGTTGTCGGCGATTCTTCCTATAGTAAAGTAATGCAATGTGAAAGTCCCTGTCGCCGAACCATCTTGCAGTGTAAACAAAGCAGCGACGAAACGCTAGCCCAGATAGTCAAGCAGTGTGAAAACATCTGTGACACGACTAGTTTGAAAATCATGCAGTCTGAACTCGGCATTAGGGGACAGGGGTCACCAAGTATATATATATATATAAGCTTGGGCAAAAGTCATACGGGGTCTGCAATATCTTTACAAGGTATTCATGCACCTCTCTCCAAAAATTTTAGACTTCTGGGCATTCAGTTCAATTCGGCTTTTATTTGTGTAGCGCTTTTACAATGCAGATTGTGTCCGAGCAGCTTCACATTGAAGATTAAAGTAAATTGAAACAGTGTAGTTCAGTTTTCAGAGCTTAAGTTCAGTTCAGTTTAGCTCAGTTCAGTGTGGTTTAATAATCACTACTGAGCAAGCTAGCGCGACAGCGGCGAGGAAACAAAAAACTTCACCAAGCAGCGGGAGTGAAGAAAAAAAACCTCGAGAGAAACCAGGCTCAGTTGGGCACGACCATTTTAATTTGTCCACTGGCCAAACGTCTTGTGCAGAGCTGCAGTCTAGGTGCCGGAGGCTGAAAGCTGGACTTCAGCGAAGACTTGTCTGTCCCTGGAGCGTCGCAGGACTCCACTCCTCCATGACCCCCACAGCAGCTGCTCAGTATACGGCCTGGTCCAGGATATGGAAACCTTGGGATCATCGCAACCTTGATCACATTATCAAGAAGGCTATGGGGTATATGCCGAAGCATGCTGATAGGACTTTTAATTTGCCAGTAACCTGGGTTAATTGGCAAACTGTATGCCATTGCAAAATCGGCGCGTTTAAGGTCTGTTTTCTTTAAAAATCAGCGATCTCACCTGATTGAGTGATATCTGATATAAAGTGGGACTCAGATTGTACAAGAAGCACTACATTAAATTACATTTTCTCCGCCATGTCTTTATAATATGAGCATTTATTTTACCCCAGTATATTCAATGGAGCCTCTGCGGTAACCTGCCGATTCTGACGGGTACATGCGAGCAAGCGGCTTTTTGTCTCGTTTTACGCTTGAGCAACTAAATGGATGCCAAAGTCTTTTTTACTGATTGTATTTTAATTACATTACAACATCGATACTTTAAAAGGAACCATATAAAATGGAAAAAAAATCACGATAACAGGTCACCGGAAGTGTATCAGCATGGGAAACACATTAGCTCGGCATATACCCCATTCCAGAGTTTAGGAGCCATAAATGAGAAGGCTCGACCTCCTTTACTTGACACGTGCTGGAGGTAACATCCATTTTCCCAGGTGCCTCAAACCAAATGCATAATGATACTACTACTATAATGATGCATAATGGTCTACCCTCTCAACTGCAAGCTGCAGTTTCTCGAACCACATTCGAGATTTCTTCCCATTCCACAAAAATGGTTTACATGTCATGTCAAGACTCCACAGCTTTTTGTAAAATCATGACCTTTTCAGTTTGTTAAAGGCCAATATGAAGATGCATGTTGCAGATCATCAAATAGTTGTATCCAAATATCCTAACAAACTGACTTGACGGAAAGACGTTTCTGGAGACCGCGAATTATGTAGCCGGAGGTACGTAGGACTGCATTTAATTTTTTTAAGCGAACGCCAAGGGGCGGTAAGACGCCGTTCCTTTTTGCGCCTATCGGCTGACTACTCACCTTCATGTGGAGGGCGCAACCAGTTTGTCTAGTTAGGTCGTTGTTTACATCGGCGGAGTTGAGACCCAAAGAGGAGCTGACAACGACGACCGGGTTTGAGTCTGGGGAAAAGCGGTTCCAGAAATCAGGTAAGGCAAAATAAATAAAGTCCAATAAATAAAGTGAACAAGTTCATAATAGGGTAAGAATGTGGTAAAATCCGAAAATGTGGTA
>NC_133179.1:72047500-72125000 GCF_049306965.1 Danio rerio | reverse complement strand
TAGGGCGGAGTTATCAGTCTTTTACGGCAGAGTTTTCATTCTTTCTTAGGGTGGAGTTATCAGTCTTTAAGGGCGCAGTCATCAATCTTTTAGGGCGGAACTATCAGTCTTTTTTTAGGGTGGAGCTATCAGTATTTTAGGGCGGAGTTATTCTTTTTAGGGCAGTTATTCTTTTTTTAGGGCGGAGTTATCACTCTCTTAGGACAGATTTATCAATCTTTTAAGGTGGAGTTATAAGACCTTTAGGGTGGAGTTACCAGTCTTTTTAGGGCGGAATTATCTTTTTAGGGCGGAGCTATAAGACATTTGGGGCGGAGCTATCAGTCTTTTAGGCCGGAGCTATCAGTCATTTAGGGCAGGGGTTCCCAAACTTTTTAGCACGCGACCCCTAACATAACAATGCCAGTGACTCGCGACCCCCAATATCCTCTGAGGTGGTTATAAATACAGAAAACTTGCATGCAATGGCACACACACACGCACACCAATAGACCAAAGTCTATTCTTCGTTTAATTTTTAAAATGTATTTCAGTGCTGTAAATGGGCCAGAAAGTTTAACCTGGTGTTATAAAGTCAATCTGCTGCATCTGACACTATTGCTGTCTTTAATATAATGTATTTACCCCAGGGGTCGCAATCCAATAGAACAAGTAAATAAGCTATTATAGTAACAATAAATGGCTGTTTTTTTCTCTTCAGTTGGTTATGGATAAAATATGGTAATTCATATGGTCTAATAATAATAATAAATAGATTTTTGGAAATCACCAGGTGACCCCCCTTCATTGTTCTGCGACCCCTCAAGGGGTCCCGACCCCCACTTTGAGAACCACTGATTTAGGGCAGAGCTATCAGTATTTTTGGGCAGAGCTATCAGTATTTTTGGGCAGAGCTATCAGTCTTTTTTAGGGCAGAGCTATCAGTATTTTAGGGCAGAGCTATCAGTCTTTTTTAGGGCAGAGCTATCAGTATTTTAGGGCAGAGCTATCAGTCTTTTAGGGTGGAGCTATCAGTCTTTTAGGGTGGAGCTATCAGTCTTTTAGGGCAGAGTTATCAGTCTTTCACAGCAGAGCTATCAGTCATTTAGGGCAAAGTTATCATTCTTTTTTAGGGGGCGGAATAATCATTTTTTTAGGGTAAAGTTATCAGTCTTTTTTTTAGGGTGGAGCTATCAGTTCTTTAAGGTGGAGTTATCATTAATTTTAGGGCAGAGTTATCAGTCTTTTACAGCAGAGCTATCCGTCATTTAGGGCGGAGCTATCAGTCTTATTTGGGATGGAGTTATCAGTCTTTTTTAGGGCGGAGTTATAAGTCTTTAAGGGTGGAGTTATCTTTTTTTATGATGGATCATAATTATCAGTCATTTATAAATAAATAAAAATCAGTCATTTAGGGCTATAGTCTATTTTTTAGGGCGGAGTTAGCAGTCTAATTTTAGGGCAAAGTTATTAGTCTTTTACAGCAGAGCTTTCAGTCATTTTAGGGCGGAGTTACCAGTCTTTTTAGGGCGGAGCTATTAGTCTTTTTAGGGCGGAGTTTTCAGTCTTTTTTTGAGGGCGGAGCTATCAGTCATGTAGGGCAGAGGTATTCGTCTTTTAAGGGCGGAGTTATCAGTCTTTTAGGGCGGAGTTATCATTCTTTTTTTAGGGTGGAGTTATCAGTCTTTTTTTAGGGTGGAGTTATCAGTCTTTTAGGGCAGAGTTTTCATTCTTTCTTAGGGTGGAGTTATCAGTCTTTTAGGGTGGAGTTATCAATCTTTTAGGGCGGAACTATCAGTCTTTTTTTTAGGGCGGAGCTATCAGTATTTTATGGCAGAGTTATCATTCTTTTTAGGGCAGAGTTATTCTTTTTTAAGGGCGGAGTTATCACTCTCTTTGGGCAGATTTATCAATCTTTTAAGGTGGAGTTATCAGACTTTGAGGGCGGGGTTATCAGTCTTAGGGTGGAGTTATCAGTCTTTTAGGGCAGATTTATTAATCTTTTAAGGCGGAGTTATCTTTTTAAGGTGGAGCCATAAGACATTTGGGGCGGAGCTATCAGTCTTTTAGGCCGGAGCTATCAGTCATTTAGGGCAGAGCTATCAGTCTTTTAGGGCAGAGTTATCAGTCTTTTTAGGGCGGAGTTATTCTTTTTTAGGGGGCGGAATCATCATTTTTTTAAGGTAAAGTTATCGGTCTTTTTTTAGGGCGGAGCTATCAGTTCTTTAGGGTGGAGTTATCATTCATTTTAGGGTGGAGTTATCAGTCTTTTATGGTGGAGTTATCAGTCTTTAGGGCGGAGTTATTAGTCTTTAAGGGCAGAGTTATCTTTTTTATGATGGAGCTATCAGTCATTTAGGGCTATAGTCTAAATTTTTTAGGGCGTAGTTATCAGTCTTTTTCCAGGGCAAAGTTATTAGTCTTTTACAGCAGAGCTTTCAGTCATTTTAGGGCGGAGTTACCAGTCTTTATAGGGCGGAGTTATCATTTTTAGGGCGGAGCTATAAGACATTTAGGGCAGAGCTATTAGTCTTATTTGGGATGGAGTTATCAGTCTTTTTTTAGGGCGGAGTTATTAGTCTTTAAGGGCGGAGTTGTCTTTTTTTATGATAGAGCTATCAGTCATTTAGGGTTATTAGTCTATTTTTAGGGCGGAGTTATCAGTCATTTAGGGCAGAGCTATCAGTCTTTTTTAGGGCGGAGTTATTAGTCATTTAGGGTTGAGCTTTCAGCCTTTTACGACAGAGCTATCAGTCATTTTGGGCCATTTATCTGTTGTAAGAACTGTGAATGATGTTGCTGTGCTTTACAGGGTAGGTGGTCCTGTGCTTTGCGCTCAAGTCTGCAGCGTGTGAATGGGAGTTTGGGCAGTCTGATGACGGATTCCTCTATCTGGATTAACCCTGAGGAGAATGGAGGCTCAGACTGGGACATTCGCTGGAGCAATGCCATGATATGAAACTACAGAAATTGAAACTACAGAATATGAAAACTACATATGAAATACAGATATGAGTATGAAACTACAGAAATTGAAACTACAGGATATGAAACTACAGAAATTTACTGTGAAATAACAGATATTTTATTACAGAAAATTTTTGTAAAATAACGGACATTAATTTACAGAAACTAACCATAAAGTAACAGATATTTAATTACAGAAATTTACGGTAAAATAAAGAACATTAATTAACAGAAATTCACCATACAATAACAGACATTAATTTACAGAGATTTACCATAAAATAATGGACATTAATTTACAGGAATTTACCGTAAAATAACGGATATGAAACTACAGAAATTTACCATAAAATAACAGACATTAATTTACAGAAACTTATCATAAAATAACGGACATTATATCGCAGAATTTTTCCGTAAAATAACAGACATTAATTTACAGAAACTTATCATAAAATAACGGGCATTATATCGCAGAAATTTACCATAAAATAACAGACATTAATTTACAGAAACTTACCATAAAATAACGGACATTATATTGCAGAAATTTACCATAAAATAACGTACATTAAATCGCTGAAATTTACCGTAAAATAACGAACATTAATTTACAGAAACTTACCATAAAATAACGGACATTAAATCGCAGAAATTTACCATATAATAACGGACATTAAATCGCTGAAATTTACCGTAAAATAACGGACATTAAATCGCTGAAATTTACCATAAAATAACGGACATTAAATCACTAAAATTTACCTTAAAATACCCCACATTAAATAGCAGAAATTTACCGTAAAATAACGGACTTAAATGTACAGAAATTTACCGTAAAATAATGGATATTAAATTACAGAAATTTATTGTAAAATAATGGACATTAAATTACAGAAACTTACAGTAAAATGACGAACATTAATTTACAGAAATTTATTGTAAAATAGCGAACATTAAATCGCAGAAATTTACCATAAAATAACAGTTATTAAATTACAGAAATATACCATAAAAAACGGACAATAATTTACAGAAACTTACCGTAAAATAACGGACCTTAACTTACAAAAATTTACTGTAAAATAACGGAAAAAAAATGTACAAAAATTTATCATAAAATAACGGACATTCATTTACAGAAAATTATTGTAAAATAACGGACATTAAATCGCAGAAATTTACCGTAAAATATCGGACATTAAATCACATAAATTTACCGTAAAATAACGGATATTAAATTACAGAAATTTACCGTAAAATAACGGACATTAAATGTACAGAAATTTACCGTAAAATAATGGACATTAAATTACAGAAATTTACCATAAAATAACGAACATTAAATTACAGAAACTTACGGTAAAATAAGGGATATTAAACTACAAAAATTTACCATAAAATAATGGATAATAAATTACAGAAATTTACCGTAAAATAACGGACCTTAATTTACAAAAATTGATTGTAAAATAACGGACAATAAATGTACAGAAATTTATCATAAAATAACGGACATTCATTTACAAAAATTTATTGTAAAATAACGGACATTAAATCGCAGAAATTTACCGTAAAATTTCGGACATTAAATCACATAAATTTACCGTAAAATAACGGACATTAAATTGCAGAAATTTACCGTAAAATAAAGAATATTAAATTACAGAAACTTACCATAAATAAAGGATTTTTAATTACAGAATTTACCGTAAAATAACGGACATTAAATTGCAGAAATTTACCGTAAAATAAAGAATATTAAATTACAGAAACTTACCATAAATAAAGGATTTTTAATTACAGAATTTACCGTAAAATAATGGACATTAAATTACAGAAACTTACGGTAAAATAAGGGATATTAAACTACAATAATTTACCATAAAATAACAGATATTTAATTACAGAAATTTACCGTAAAACAACAGATTTTTAAGCTACAGTAATTTACCAGAAATTTTTATTAACGGTAAATTTCTGTCATTTAATATGCTTTAATTTAATGCTATATTTCTGTAATTTAAATATCTGTTATTTTACGTTTTTTCCCAACACCCCAGCTGCCAGAAATAAACCATAAAATTACGGATTTTTTTTTTACAGTGTAGTTTTAAGTCAAATGTTAGAGGATTTCAGCATTTTTAAAAAAATCTTCTTTTGTGTTCAACAAGAGAAAAAAAAACTTCGGGAAGGTTTTTAACCCCTTAAGGAAGAGTAAACGGTATATATATATATTTTTTTTTATTCTGGGTGAGCTGTCCCTTTAACAAAGCTTTAAAAAATTATTGTTAAAACTGGTTGAAGCTGCGGTACACAGTCTCTACTGTATTCTATTTAATGTACAGCATTTATATATGTAATCATATGAAAATGTCAATAAATCTTTGTTCTCATTTTATAACAACTGTGTTCCTGTTTATGTGCTTCTGAAGCAGGTCGCACACCAGAAGCACCGCTTGGCGCCGCGACACGGCGCGCACATGTTTAAAGTATCACACACCAGACGCGCACATTTGAACGATATTTAACATGAAACTAATCAGATGGCGCTCTGTGGTGTGGCTGAAATATGAACAGTGCTCTGAGTCATGGCTGGGCACCGCCGACTTGCGGCGCCGGTGTGTGTATCCTGATAGAAATCTATGTTTAGAATTCTAAAATGCATGGCGATGCGTGGTGCTACGCAGCGTGTCGCGTCGCCGAGCGGCGCTTCTGGTGTGCGACCTGCTTTAGTCATTGCCTCGAGCTGCAGATCTTGTTACCTTGCTAGTTACACTAGCAACCACCTAGCAACACCTTAGCAACTGCCTAGCAACACCTTAGCAACACCTTAGCAACATCTTAGCAACTGCCTAGCAACACCCTAGCAACCGTCTAGAAACACCTTAGCAACCGCCTAGCAACACCTTAGCAACCGCCTAGCAAAACCTTAGCAACCGACTAGCAACACCTTAGCAACTGACTAACAACACCTTAGCAACCGCCTAGCAACACCTTGACAACCGCCTAGAAACACCCTTGCAACACCCCAGCAACCGCCTAGCACCACCTAAGCAACTGACTAGCAACACCTTAGCAATCGCCTAGCAACACCTTAGCAACCGCCTAGCAAGACCCTACCAACTGCCTAGCAACACCTTAGCAACACCCTAGCAACACCTTAGAAACCGCCTAGCAACACCTTAGCAACCGCCTAGAAACACTCTAGCAACACCTTAGCAACCGCCTAGCAACACCTTAGCAACTGCTTAGCAACAGCCTAGCAACACCTCAGCAATTGCCTGGCAACACCTTAGCAACCGCCTAGCAACACCTTAACAACACCTTAGCAGCAGCCTAGCAACACCTTAGCAACCATTTAGCAACACCTTAGCAACCACCTAGCAACACCAACACAAATCAGGTGGTGGTTGAGGTGTTGTAGGTCAGTGGTTCCCAAAGAGGGACAGGTTATTGTATTATATTCTATATGTGTAGGTGCATATATATATAAGCTGAAGCTCATATCACTATATATTCACTCTGTCCAGATGTTATTGTATTATCTTGACGTTATACTGTGACCTGAAGAAGGGGAAAATGTCATATCATTGTAGAAAACATTTTTATAGGCCAGGGCATCCCGGTGACGCAGTGGTTAGCACGATCGCCTCACAGCAAGAAGGTCGCTGGTTCGAGTCCTGGCTGGGTCAGTTGGCGTTTCTGTGTGGAGTTTGCATGTTCTCCCCGTGTTGGCGTGGGTTTCCCTCACAGTCCAGACACATGCGCTACAGGGGAATTGAATAAGCTAAATTGTCTGTAGTGTGTGTGTGTGTGTAAATGAGTGTGTATGAGTGTTTCCCAGTACTGGGTTGCAGCTGGAAGGGTAATAACATATTTCTCATAAGTTAGAGGTTCATTCAGCTGTGGTGACCCCAGATTAATAAAGGGACTAAGCTGAAGGCAAACGAATGATAGATATTTGCAGACCTGACGCCTCATTTCTGCTGGCTTCTGTCGCAACACGCTACTCTTTCTCCTCTGGTGGTCTTTTATGTAGACCAAAGACAGACACAAAGCCATTTCTGCTTATCTGTACAACCTAATTCTCCTCTGTGACTTCCCAGAGTTGCGTGTGGCCACATGTTAACATCGGCGTCAGTATCTAGGCATCAGATATACATTCGCACTGTACGGAACATTCTTGCTGCCTTGCGTTCTGTAATTGAATCAGATGAACTTTCTGATGACGCTATA
Source organism: Danio rerio (assembly GCF_049306965.1). Lineage (NCBI taxonomy): Eukaryota > Metazoa > Chordata > Actinopteri > Cypriniformes > Danionidae > Danio > Danio rerio. The sequence goes on along the minus strand of NC_133179.1, from coordinate 72,117,815 downwards.
AGCTACCCGTCAGATTCTGCAACCAGTGCGACTTTTAATGTGGATTCAAGAGTTCACACTTAGCTGATGATTGATAATAAAGCTAGTTCAGCGTGCGGTCCCAGGGAGAGAGCCCTGAGCTTATAAGATCCTCGAGCCCTGGGCTCCCTCCCGAGGAGAGGGGAGTTTGAGCTCAGGTAGATCTCGATGACTCCCCCTCCTGCTTATTGTAGCTAAGTGTCAGATATGGGTGCTGAGAAGGTGTACTCAGAGTTTGGCTAAAATATTTTGGATTAAATGTTTAGGGTGCTTGTTTTTGAACGGTGGGAGGAAAACCCGCGCGAGCACGGGGAGAACGAGCAAAACTCCGCACAGAAATGCCGCCTGGTTTGGAAGGGGATTAAACCAGGGGCATTCTTGCTGTGAGGCAACAGCGCTAATCGCTGGCCACCGTGTCGCCCATTTGTAAGGAGGGAAAGCAGGGTTGGGTGGGGGGGGGTTTCCTCAAGACGAAGATATTGAGATGAGAAAAGTCTGGTTATTTATCGTGAGTTAAGGATCGTCTGATAGGATAATCAGTCATTAGCTAAAGTTGTGAACAATGCACGTGATCCTTGGCTTAGTCCCTTTATTAATCCTGGGTCGCCACAGCGCCAATTTGTCCAACAAGTTTTTACGCAGCGGATGCCCTTCCAGCCGCAACCCATCTCTGGGAAACATCCATACACACACTCATGTAGTGATTTTGTTTGGACTGTTCCAGTGAACTTTAATTTGTTTTTATAAATAAATAATTTTGTTTTCTTATTATTTTCATTTTCATTCAAATAAAAATATCAGTAACCTTATAAAAGTATATGGGAAATGTTTATTTTTTGTTTTAAAATCAGTTTTACGTTGAGTGATGTCACTTCCTTTTGCTCCCGTCCCGCTCTCGTCAGAACTGATTTGGACTTGAGTGAGACAGGTATGGTGTGAGTGAGCTCCGTCATAAGCTTAAATATAGTCGATTAGGTTAAAATGTTTGTTTATATCAGTGGATGACTTGCTTTAATAATGGATCGAGTCAAATAGTGTCCTTGTTAAGCATTATTTTTTAGTATGAAGTGAGTTTTGATGTTATAAGCTGTTATGGCCTTGTTTCAAGTTGCCGCCCGCGCCAATTTTTTTAATGGCGGCTTATATATTTTTTTCCTGACGATTTTGCTACTTAAACAGTAAATAAAATGTGGATTATGTCTGTGAAATCGGCATGCAGTTAAAATTATTAAAAAGATATTGTCATGTTATGTCCAGTTTGTGTCTTTGTAGTCATTTGTCTTTGGTTTGGTAATCTGCTTCAGTGTTAATGGGGACAGTGGTTCACTTTTCTTTCTTTTTTTTGCAACTCTCACAGAACAGAGAGCTGAAAGTGTGTCTTGTGTGGTGTTAATCACTGTCCTGTCTTTACTAAACTCCAGGTATGTAATTGTTACAAAATACTAACCACTATACGATCGATAGACTGAAATAATTGTCTTTATTTTCAATGTATGAGATTATATGTAGAAATATATAAAGGTTACTTATTAATATATAACATTATTTATGTATGCTATTATTAATATGTTATGCAAGTTTGTGTGTATGTGACATCTATTGTGTGTTTCAAGAAAAGAGAAACAAATTATTTGATGTAAAAAGAGTTTATTGTTAAATAAGAACTGATTTGGACTTGAGTGAGACAGAACAGAGAGCTGAAAGTGTGTCTTGTGTGGTGTTTATCGCTGTCCTGTCTTTAATAAACTCCAGACGTGATCCACCAAAGCCAGTGGTGTCGGTGAATTCTTTGTGGTGAGGGACGAAGTCCGCTACACTCATACACTACGGACAATTTAGCCTACCCAATTCACCTGTACCGCATGTGTTTGGACTGTGGGGGGAACTGAAGCACCCGGAGGAAACCCACGCGTACGCAGGGAGAACATGCAAACTCCACACAGAAACGCCAACTGAGCTGAGGCTCGACCCAGCGACCTTCTTGCTGTGAGGCGACAGCACTACCTTCTGAAAACAGCTGTATAGACGTTTCTGGAGAACGCGACGTACGTCCCCGGGGTACGTTTTTTTCTGCAGTTTTTCTTTTCTCAAATCCACGAGAGGTCGCTGTGTGCTTCTCGAGATCTCAGATTTCTCTCATTAGTGCCATTCATGCCAGTTGTTCTCGCGTAAATCCACTAGAGGCCGCTGTCCACTGACTGTTTGACTGACTGACCAATCGACTGACCCACCCTCCTTCCCTAAATCCAACCAAGTTTATTGACTGGCTCGCCCTCCCACTTCCCTAAACCCAGCCAACAATTTTCAAAAGCAAACCAGAAAAAGAAAAGCCCTCGTCTGATTTTTACCATGCTTTACCACATTCCCACCCTTATTTACTTTTTTTCTTATTTTCTTGTCGGCTTAGTCCCTTTATTAATCTGGGGTCGCCACAGCGGAATGAACCGCCAACTTATCCAGCAAGTTTTTACGCAGCGGATGCCCTTCCAGCCGCAACCCATCTCTGGGAAACATCCACACACTCATACACTACGGACAATTTAGCCCACCCAATTCACCTGTACCGCATGTGTTTGGACTGAAACCGGAGCACCCGGAGGAAACCCACACGAACGCAGGAATAACATGCAAACTCCACACAGATATGCCAACTGAGCTGAGGTTCGAGCCAGAAAACTTCGTGCTGTGAGGCGACAGCACTACCTACTGCGCCACTGCCTCGCCATTGCTATATTTATTTATTTAAACCAACCATAAGTCTGAATACTCATAATTAATAATAACTTATTATTAATCATTAATATTCATAAACTGAGCTAATTTCGCTGCACAATATAACAACCCGGGTTCCTTCTGAAAACAGCTGTATAGACGTTTCTGGAGAACGCGACATACGTCCCCAGGGTACGTTTTTTTCTGCAGTTTTTGTTTTCTCAAATCCACGAGAGGCCGCTGTGTGTGCTTTTCGAGATCTCAGATTTCTCTCGCGAGTGCCATTCATGCCAGCTGTTCTCGCGTAAATCCACTAGAGGCCGCTGTCCACTGACTGTTTGACTGACTGACCAATCGACTGACCCACCCTCCTTCCCTAAATCCAACCAAGTTTATTGACTGGCTCGCCCTCCCACTTCCCTGAACCCAGCCAACAAGTTTCAAAAGCAAACCAGAAAAAGAAAAGCCCTCGTCTGATTTTTACCATGCTTTACCACATTCCCACCCTTATTTACTTTTTTTCTTATTTTCTTGTCGGCTTAGTCCCTTTATTAATCCGGGGTCGCCACAGCGGAATGAACCGCCAACTTATCCAGCAAGTTTTTACGCAGCGGATGCCCTTCCAGCCGCAACCCATCTCTGGGAAACATCCACACACTCATACACTACGGACAATTTAGCCCACCCAATTCACCTGTACCGCATGTGTTTGGACTGAAACCAGAGCACCCGGAGGAAACCCACACGAACGCAGGGAGAACATGCAAACTCCACACAGAAACGCCAACTGAGCTGAGGCTCGACCCAGCGACCTTCTTGCTGTGAGGCGACAGCACTACCTACTGCGCCACTGCCTCGCCGTTGCTATATTTATTTATTTAAACCAACCATAAGTCTGAATACTCATAATTAATAATAACTTATTATTAATCATTAATATTAATAAACTGAGCAAATTTCGCTGCACAATATAACAACCCGGGCTCCTTCTGAAAACAGCTGTATAGACGTTTCTGGAGAACGCGACGTACGTCTCCGGGGTACTTTTTTTCTGCAGTTTTTGTTTTCTCAAATCCACGAGAGGCCGCTGTGTGTGCTTTTCGAGATCTCAGATTTCTCTCGCGAGTGCCATTCGTGCCAGCTGTTCTCACGCAAATCCACTAGAGGCCGCTGTCCACTGACTGTTTGACTGACTGACCAATCGACTGACCCACCCTCCTTCCCTAAATCCGACCAACAATTTTCAAAAGCAAACCAGAAAAAGAAAAGTCCTCGTCTGATTTTTACCATGCTTTACCACATTCCCACCCTCTTATTTACTTGTTTATTTAATTTTGAGGCTTCTGTTATTGCCTTACTAAGGCTATCTACCTCATGAACAGTTAAATATCCCCCAACTGCGCAATAAACATGTGCAATTCTTTCTCATACGCACTTGTACGTAGCACCATATAACCTTGGCAGTAAAACTGATTCTGATCATAATAATCAAACATATATGGACAATAGTTACTGCACGGATGTTTTTGTAAGTGCGTTGAGACATCAGATTTTTAGCGGGGGCGGCGTTACTGGCTGTGTGGTAAACCTGCGATAGCGATCTCTCTGGAAGCCGACATTATTATTGTTCTAGAGCCGTGACTTCAGCTTCCGTCCTCCCTCTGCCAGCCGCTGAACCGTCACCGTCAGGGTACCAGCAACTCTCTTAATTACCAGCTCCTTTTCACACGGATGCTGTCAGTAAAGCGCTTTGTTGACTCTCTCTCTCGCTCCTCCATGTTCATCCGGCCTTCACGGTTCACCGCTTTTACCCTTCGCTGCTTTCCCGTGTCTCCAGAGTTCAGTGGTACAAACGGAGGCGCATTCACCGCTTTCCTGCGGTTTAGCTAAAGCGTGAAGAGTAAGCAGAGATCAAGGACTTGATGTGGTTTATGCTTCCTTCCTTTTATAAAGTATACATTCCTGAACATATTATCATATCCAGAGGGAGGTGTTGTGTTCACAGAGGCTGAGGGCTTCATGAGCACTTATTTAGGGTTAGAGATGGCTAATATGATATACAGTTTAGTCCGAATTATTAGTCCCCCCCCCCCCCCCCTTTTTTTCCCAATTTCTGTTTAACGGAGAGCAGTTTTGTTCAACACATTTCTAATGATAATAGTTTTAATAACTCATCTGTAGTTACTGATTTATTTTCTCTTTGCCATGATGACAGTAAATAATATTAGACTAGATATTCTTCAAGACACTTCTATACAGCTTAAAGTGACATTTAAAGGCTTAACTAGGTTAATTACACTGTAAAAAATACCCTAATTTTACAGAAAATATCCCGAAATTTTTTACAGTAATTTTTTGTCATTTAAAATTATATGAAGAACTTAGTAAAATGACAAACAATCTCTCTAAATTCACTGTTTGACTTTTATTTTAGGTACTTTATCATTAAAGACAAATGACTGACATTTTTGTTGTTTATACAGGGAAATTACAGAATTATTTTCTGTTATTTTAAATTATTTTTAAAAATCCGTAAAATTTACAAACAATATTTGTAAATTAACAGCTTGACTGTTATTTTATGTACTATATAAGTAATGACAAATTACAGCAATTTGTCTGTTTTATACAATAAAATTGCCGTATTATTTACACAGTGTTTTTTCCTGTTTTATATTTAAAATTACGTAAAATTAAAGTAATAAATTGTAATTACTTGCTCTGTAAAAAAAAAAAGGTCAAATGACTGGCAGCTACGGCTGCCGAACAAAAACCATAAAATTATGGTAAAATTTCTTTGTTGAAGTAAAGTGCAAAAACTGATAAATCTACAGATATTTTCATTCAAATGTTTACAGAGAAACACTGTTATTTTACAGACTTTTCCTGGTTTAAGCTGGAAATAGCTGGTTTTGGCTGGACTCCCAGCTTGGCTAGGCTGGTCAAGCTGGTTTTAGCTGGTCATCTCCCAGTCTGTCCAGCTAAGACCAGGCTGGAAATGACTGGAAACCAGCCTGGAAGTGGCCAAAACCCCTCTAAAACCAGCCTGGTCGACCAGCTAAAACCAGCTAACCAGCCTAGGCTGGTTTAAGCTGTTTTTTTCAGTAGGGTTAGTAACCACAACGAAAAAACGTTTGTGAAAACGCTATGAGCGATTCCATACAAATGTAAACCTTCCCTGCTGAAAAATCTAGCTTAAACCACCCTAGGCTGGTTGGGCGGTTTTAGTTGGTTGACCAGCTTGGTTTTAGAGGGGTTTTGGCCATTTGCAGGCTGGTTTCCAGCAATTTCAAGCCTGGTCTTAGCTGGTCAGGCTGGGAGATGACCAGCTAAAACCAGCTTGACCAGCCTAACCAGGCTGGGAGCCCAGCCAAAACCAGCTGTGTCCAGCTTAAACCAGGCTGGTCAAGCTGGTTTTAGCTGGATTTAACTGGTCATTTTCCAGCCAGACCAGCTAAAACCAGGCTGGAAATGGCTGGAAACCAGCCTGGAAATGGCCAAAACCCCTCTAAAACCAGACTGGTCGACCAGCTAAAACCAGCCTAGGGTGGTTTAAGCTGGATTTTTCAGCAGGGAACTCATAAGTGTGGTCTGACAATATCAGGTGGTATTTTTGAACCAGGATGGTCAAGCTGGTTTTAGCTGGTCACTTTCTAGCCTGACCAGCTAAGACAAGGCTGGAAACCAGCCTGGAAGTGGCCAAAACCCCTCCAAAACCAGGCTGGTCAGCCAACTAAAACCGGCCAACCAGCTTAAGGTGGTTTAAGCTGGATTTTTCAGCAGGGTTGCCATGAAAAAAAATAAGTTTTCACCAAAATAAAGAAACTTTTTCAACATTTTTTTCTGTAAACAAGTATTTTACAGTTGTAAAATCTTTAAAACTGTCTCTGTCAGTGTTTTCAAACTATTATATTGGGCCAATTTCACATCTGTCACATCCGTAACGGAAAGAGGTCACATCCATGATGAAGTTTTTCCCTCATAAATGAAAAAATGTCAAATAAAATGAAATCAATCATTTGTGTTCTGTAGTGAGCGACTCTTATCCTTTTGATTAGCATTGTTTAGGTTTGTGCAGTTTAATTCACTGAATTTCTACAAAGTAGTACTGTAAACTCACAACTTTTTTTGTAATCAAATTTTTAAAAACATAATAAATCTTTATTGTCTTTTTCTGATTCCATACCTCTGCTGGAAATGCTCTTATATGCTTTAAAAGTACGTTTTTTTTTAATGAAAATGCTAGCCTATTTTCGTCCCCGCTCTCCCCAGCCAACGTGGATGTAAAATGGACGTCAAGTTTTGACATCAAGTTGATACGCATTTTTGACGTGTTCTTTGACATCACCTTATGAATAATGGACAGACAGTATTTCAATAAGAAACGTTCAATTAAGCCACTAGTTAAGCTAGTAGTGAGAATTTAAACACTACATTACATTTCAAGACAGTCTTCCAGTAAACACCAACGTGTACCGTAACGTTAACCCCAAGCGAGAGCTGGCAGGTTTAAGGTGAGGAAATGAATAACAAGCATACGTTACTTCAGATCAGTCCAGTCTCTCAGTGACCTCCTCTGAGGTCCAGAAGGTCCTGCAGGTGTTTAATGTAGCCTATGGCGGCCCGCAGTGTCTCTACCTTGCTCAGTCTTTTATCCTCGAAGTCCTGAGGTAAATGTTGCCGGAGTCTGGCGTACCCCTGGTTGACGCACCGGACCCGCTGCCGCTCTCTCTCGTTGCGCTTGTTGATGAACGCCGGCTCCAGAGCGCCGAAGTTCCCGTGGTAGGACAGGTAGGAAACGCATTCAATGTAGCGTTGACTGTTCAAGCGGTCTTGGTGTTTCTGTGTTTTATTTTGTGCGTCTTTGAAGGGAGAGTACGGGTAGTTTAAAGACAAACCCAGTGCCAAAGGGTGAGCATATGGCACTCTGTCCATCACATCATGTCGGTCCATCACATCCAAATCAGATCCCATTTTTCTACAATATAGCAAACAATTGTTTGACAAGCTTTACTTTACTAAGGTTGCATTAGTTAATGTATTTGCTGATGTGAATGAATAATATCATTTATTTGGTATTAAAATCAAACATTATGCTTGTTAACATTAATTATAATAATACATTTTATTTATATTGCGCTTTTCGTGCTAACAAGAGCACCAAAACACAGTGAAAAATGAAATACACACACACACACAAAAAAAGTAAATACATATATATATATATATATATATATATATATATATATATATATATATATATATATATATATATAAATAGTAAAATACAGATTAAAAGAAAGTCTCATAAGTTATAAGCAATAATAAAAAGACGAGTTTTAAGAAGTTTCTTAAAACAGTCCAGGGAACTGACGTACCCATAGCATTCATTAATGATGAATAAATACTGTAATTAATGCAATATTCATTGTTTATGTTAGTAACTACATTCATAATGCAACCTTATTGTGAAGTGTTACCCTAAAAGCATCACATCTACTCTAATTTAGGAAGCTAATAATTTGAGTTTAGTAGATTTTTTTAGCACCTTGGCGCCGATGTCGTCTGTTGAAATAAAAGATGGATGGATCCCTCTGATGTGCTGAAGTTGGGTTCAGTCAGCATACTGTCTTGTCTTCTTTCTGCAAGCATAAACCTCTTCCTTCCTCTTATGAGGGCAGGTGGGTGAAGTGATGTAAGATGGAGGATGGATATCTGGATGTAGGACGTCCTTTTAACAGTCATTTTAACATTGGCGTACTTCAGGGAAACGCCTCTGTACCTGATATCTAGGGCCGGGCAGACATGTTTGTTTGTTTGTTTTTTTGCTATTGTAAAAAAGTAGTAAAATGTCTATGCGTAATCAATTTGAGAGTAAAGAAGGCGAAAACTTAACTTAAAAATATCCAATTCGAAACACTGTCATTTGCTAAAAAATGGCTGATTTTCCATGGTGAAAAAATATGCTACAGCAAATCTGTAAGCATCCATAAATTGACTTTCAGAATTCCCTGAAACTCACATTTTTATGTTTATTTATTAAATATATTAGTTATATATTCGTTTGTTCGCACTCCCCTGGCAAATTCTGACCTAAAGTTACTTTTATTCAACCAGCAAGGTTTTTTTTTTCTGACACTGAAAAGACAAAGGCCTCTCCCAAAAGAGAATAAGACGATGTGCTGGAGGCATCGTTGTGGAAAAAAAATAGATTTCTCAGCTTTTATATACCTTTGAACAAAAAGTTGTATGTCCAAAATTATTCATACCCTTTGCAAACTGTCACAGTCTATGGGAAAAGCTGTTTTCCCTGCTGAAAAATCCAGCTTAAACCAGCCTAGGCTGGTTTTAACTGGTCGACCAGGCTGGTTTTAGAGGGGTTTTGGCCACTTCCAGGCTGGTTTCCAGCCATTTCCAGCCTGGTCTTAGCTGGTCAGGCTGGGAGATGACCAGCTAAAACCAGCTTGACCAGCCTAGCCAAGCTGGGAGTCCAGCCAAAACCAGCTATATCCAGCTTAAACCAGGCTGGTTTTAGCTGGATTTGGCTGGTAATTTTCCAGCCTGACCAGCTAAGACCAGGCTGGAAATTACTGGAAACCAGCCTGGAAATGGCCAAAACCCCTCTAAAACCAGCCTGGTCGACCACCTAAAACCAACCAACCAGCTTAGGCTGGTTTAAGCTGGATTTTTCAGCAGGGTTGGTTTGTGGACAGTCATGGCTAAGACAAAGAAGCTCAGAGAGGCAAAAAGAATCAGAGGATCACCACAAAGACCATACTGATGAATCTGGACTCTGTTGGTGGCAACATTTCAAGGCAGAGAGTCCAACAGACACTGCGCACCGCTGGTTTACACAAACGCAGGTCAATGTTGACTCCACTTTGTTGAAGGCACACAAAAACGCCTGCTTGGCCAAATGCTTATGTGGACAAAGAAGACTTCTGGTCTTCTGTTTTATGGTCAGACGAAACCAAAAATTAATTTTTTGGCCACAATGAGGTGTAGCCTTGATTTGGTGTAAAAAAGGAGAAGCCTTCAACTCTGTCAATCATGGTGGTGGGAGCCTAATGTTTGAAGGGTGTTGACATGCCTAATTACTTTTCAATATACATGAGGGACATTTTCATTTGAACATTTGTTTTCACATAGCATATATTTATCAACAATGTGTGTAAAAACTATATCAGCTATTTAAAAAAAGACTAATCATTCAATACAAGCTCCTATGTAATAAAACGTTTTAAATATATATTTAATGCGACCCCATATTCAGCAGATAAACTAATTAATAAACTTGTCATGATTTTCTATAGTAAATATACTTCTAAAGGAGCTGTTGACTTGGACCCGTTATGTGTAACAAAACTGCAAAAACACAAGGAGAACTACTGAAATGGCTTTAACCTCTTAAGGCCCAAGCTGTTTTTTACATGCATTTTTTATTTCTCTTTACTATTTGGGCTTATTGGAACCTAATTAGATTAGGATGCAAGTGTCATCTTTTGACATGATGTACTTTTAGAGAAAAAATGATGTCCATATATGTAGACCGAATTTACATTAAACACTTTTTCCTGAATTTTTTAAAATGAATATTAAACATAGTTTTTTATTTATTTATTTTTTACTTGCTTTGACTATCAGAGAGTAAAAAAAAATTAAAAAATTTATTCCACAGTCCTCCACTGTACCTTGGTCCCGCATTCATTTCAAAGGAGCGCTACCCTGTAGCAAGATGGCGGCGCTATTGACGCATTCCGTCCAATAGACAACAATAGGCCAGGCGACATCTAATGTATATATCTGTGTTCTGGTTTCAACTGTACATGTAGGCTAAAGTAGTTTATAGTAAATATAGTGTTTGTAACCAATATTTAGGCTACACCCCTTTGTTGTGCGTTACACTGTAGTATTAACTAACTTATAAACTGCAGTATACTATTACTACATTACACATGGAGTATTATAAAATCATAATTGTGTAAACATCTTCTATAAATTATCTGGGATAAATCGTGAGCGAAGCAGCCTAGTAGTGGGGTACAAAATCAAGTCCACTCTTTCCAGGTTTTAGTGAAAGCACATCGGCCTGGCGCGGACTCCGGAGCGGTGGATTGTGGACTGAGGCCGTGATTGGAGGATATGTTGGGATTGAGGACTGGAGGAGGCTGGGAAACAAACAGGGAGTGCTGCTGTGTGGACTGGAGGCCGCAGTCTGCATATTATACAAGCCAATTTCAGCAAAATGAGCGAATAAAACGGCGCGTTTGCGGATCCAGGGTTGATGAGTAACTCGCGCGCATGAGATGCTGTTTACTGAAGGCGAAGCACATCCATCAGATCCAGCATGCGGCATTTCTACCTCCCGATCGTGAACACAAACCTTCACGAGACACTGAACTGTCTGTGGTTTCTCCTCACCGATATTTAACGGATTTGTAAAGACGCGTTAGCTCTTTATGTATGTGCGTATCAAACGGACACTGAAGATCTCTCTTTATTTGGTCATTTTAATAACTCGACAGTGAAGGATTAGTCCCGTTACAGTAATTTGAGCATCACAGGTGAGAAAAGCATGCGTTTAACAGCTCTATAACTGCTTGAGATACAACTCTAATATCTTTAAGTTAATTAATATCTCTTTGGCCCAGACTCATCCTCAACTACCTTCTTGAAACGCTTCTCACGTGTTCACTAATGATATTCAACAGATAATATGCTCTCCATAAACCACTCATTTCCATTACATCTCAAGCAAACAGTCTTTATGTCAATGTATGTTGTATAAAATGGCCGCCTTTAACGCCGATTTCTTTACAATTTTAAATTAACTGTTACGTTAGCAACAATTAGCATATCGCTTTTAAACGTTAGTTGTTGAATTAATTAATATTTTATAACACTAAGAACTTATAAGCTACTTACATGTTCAGTTGAACTACTTAAAATGTTAATGTTTTAGCATATTATAAGTTTAGCATCACACATAATCATTATTTAATGTCAGTTAATGTGTTTACTAACATAAAGAGTAAACAACAGCATTTAATAATCATAGTTCAACATTTACTATGGTAAAATGCTTGTTGAATCAATCAATGACTTTATTTTTGTGTTATACGTTAACAAAGATGAATAAATACTGTAGTTCGTGTTTTGTTTATGTTAGCAAGCTAGCTTTAACTAATGGCATCTTGTAAATTGTGGCCAGTTCAGCTTTTTGGAAAATACATCCTTAAAGTTGAAAATAAGTATATATATTTTTTATTTACAGCGTGGAATACTATTTACCACAGTTTTACTTTATTAACAATAGACTGTAATGTTTGGGCTAGTAAAATAGTGTTAGGCATACCTTTTTAAAATGATTTTTAGCCAGAATGCATATTTAATGTGACGTGACACTGTGTTTTTATGAATACATACAAGTAATCTTTATTTCTAAAGAATTTTTACTAGGTAGATTGTGTCAAAGCAAGAAAAAAAAGAGCAAAAATCCATTTACACTTGTTCGTTTAGCAGACGCTTTTATCCAAAGCAACTGACAATGAGGATAAAATAAACAACAGTGAGAACCCTGCTGAAAAATCCAGCTTAAACCAGCCTAGGCTGGTTGGCTGGTTTTAGCTAGTCAACCAGGCTGGTTTTAGAGGGGTTTTGGCCACTTCCAGGCTGGTTTTCAGCCATTTCCAGCCTGGTCTTAGCTGGTTAGGCTGGGAGATGACCAGCTTAAACCAGCTTGACCACCCTTGCCAGGCTGGGAGCCCAGCCAAAACCAGCTATGTCCAGCTTAAACCAGGTTGGTCAAGCTGGTTTTAGCTGGATTTAGCTGGTCATTTTCCAGCCTGACCAGCTAAGACCAGGCTGGAAATGGCTGGAAACCAGCCTGGAAGTGGCCAAAACCCCTCTAAAACCAGCCTGGTCGACCAGCTAAAACCAGCCAACCAGCCTAGGCTGGTTTAAGCTGGATTTTTTAGCAGGGTAGCTATGACAAAGTTACTAAGTTTACAAGGATGAAAACAATGCTTTTAAGAAGCATGAGGTATATAAAAGGTGTCTGGTGCAGATGAAGAGGAAAAAAGTGTCACCTACAGGTGGTTTGTAAACCCACTCACCTGTGTGAAGTACACTTAGTTAGAACAGTAAGATGTTTTCCAGGATTGTGGAGAGTTGATGAAGTGTCTGGTTAGGGCTGGGTGATATAGCAAAAATGAAGTCTCGATAATTATTTTCCATATTAAACGATAATGATATATACAGTTGAAGTCAGAATTATTAGCCCCTTTTTGAATTGTTTTTTAAATATTTCCCAAATGATGTTTAACAGAGCAAGGAAATTTTCACCGTATGTCTGATAATATTTTTTCTTCTGGAGAAAGTCTTATTTGTTTTATTTCGGCTAGAATAAAAGCAGTTTTAAATTTTTTAAACACCATTTTAAGGTCAATATTATTAGCCCCTTTAAGCTATATTTGTTTTCGATAGTCTACAGAACAAACCATCGTTATACAATAACTTGCCTAATTACTCTATCCTGCCTAGTCAACCTAGTTAAGCCTTTAAATGTCACTTTAAGCTGTATAGAAGTGTCTTGAAGAATATCTAGTCTAATATTATTTACTGTCATCATGTCAAAGATTAAACAAATCAGTTATTAGAGATGAGATATTAAAACTATTATGTTTAGAAATGTGTTGGAAAAAGTCTGCTCTCCGTTAAGAGATTGGGAAAAAAAAAAATAAACAGGGGGGCTAATAATTCTGACTTCAATTGTATTTCGATATAAGTTGTTAATGCTTCCAGCTTTTAAAGAGTACATCAACAATGACTGAAGCCCCAAAAATTAGAGGGTCCATTAAATGGCGTACCATATTTTCGGCTGATAAATTTTCGGTGGCCAAAATTTCGGCACATCTCTAATATTATGATCATGAAACTTTTATATTCCCATTGTTGCACATTTCTGCTGTGTGATTGGCTCTTAGATCAATATAGAGTAGAACGTCTAGACCTTATCATTGTTATTGAGATTTTATTGCGATATAATATCGTTTATTTGCCCAGACCTAATGCATACGGCGTGGACAGAGTGTGCCACTTACAGGTGGTTTGTAAACCCACTCACCTACGTGAAGCACTTAAAAACTGCCAAATGAGCCATAACAATATTTCAGGTTGTGGAACATTCCAGCGTATTAGGGAGGCAGGAATAGTGGTAGAATGGTGGTGGCTTGTATACACAATATATCGACTGATAGAATCTATTTTATTGTTATCAGTCCAAAAACAAAATAAGTCAGATATCTAGCTGATAAATTATGTCTTATTTTCACTGGTTGAAGCATTTCACGTGCTGGCGTTTAGAGTTTGGTTAGTGACTTAAAAGGTTAATGCTTTTTTCTTTTGTCAGGCAGTAGATTTTATTTAAAAAAAAAAGTTGGCCCTAGAAACAAATTGTTGATTAATGAAGTGCAGAGATCAGTTCAAGCTTCTCTGATGTTAAATTGTTCAAATAAAAGCAGTTGCTCACTGTATGTGTTGACATTTTGCTTTTGCAGTCATGCAGAAACGCACTAATAATTATAATTTTCTACAAATATATTGGCTATCGGCCTCCGAATCTAATGAGTTATCTTTTATCTGTATTGATCAACAATTTCTATACCGGTGTATCTCTTATTTCTAGTTCAGTTAAGTACAGAAAAGGGTGCCAGAAGTAATTTTGTGCCTTGCTTTGCATTGCCACAGCTTGAATGTTATCTTTAGTGCTGACACAGGCAGAACAAACCTAAAGACAAATGTTGTTCAGCACTCCTGCAGTCAGATATCTGAACTCCACAGTAGTGGCACATTTCATCAACTGCAACCTGTCTATTTTAGTACAGCACTTTATATCACAGTACCTATCATGTTTACAATTACGATTACTACTGTTTCTTTTAATGTGTTACGTATACATTAGAAATGAAGTGATTATTTTTACTTGTAAAGTGGGCTCCTCCACATGGACAAATACTATAGTACTATAGTAAATACTATTGTTTTTCTGAACCATACTATAATAAATTGTATTATATTTTACAACTCGGGCTCATTGTGGAAAGGTAGCCCCGCGGACGTTTCTGCGGACCACGATTTACGTCCCGGGAGGTACGTATTCGAGCGTTTTTTTTTTTGTTTTCGCGGATCCGCGAGAGGCCGCTGTGCGCTCTTTTTCGCGTCTCGGGCGGGCGCCTCTCGGGCCGTTCTCGCGCGAAAAGCCGCCGGATCGGGAAAAAAAAAAAAAAAAAAAGCAAAAGCCCTCGTCTTTGATTTCGACCGCGTTTTCGAATCCCGCCGCGTTCTCGCCCTCATTTTTCGGATTCCGTTTTTCGTCTTACCTGATTTCCGGAACCTGCTGTTCCCCGGACTCGATCCCGGTCATCGTCCACCGCGGCCAGCTCCTCCTCCTTGTCCGGGAAAGCCCTCCACTCGGAGGCGAGCCGTCGGCCGGCGAGCGCGAAGAGGAGGGGCGGAGCGGTGCCACACCACCCCGCGGCGTTCGCTCGAAAAAAACCAAACGCGGCCTTTACGTACCTCCGGCCACGTAAATCGCGGTCTCCAGAAACGTCCGCGGGGCTACGTTTCCAGAATGAGCTTGGGTTGATATTTTATGTATAATAGTGTTTACAACACTTTGTTGATGCATAATTAATGTGGGGGAAATAAGTATTGAACACTTTGTTTTCTTCCTTGGAATAATATTTCTAAAGCAGCTGTTAACATGGATTTGGACCAGGTTTTGGTAAACCCAAACAACACAAAAAAAAAAAAACTAACCTGAAAAATGAGTTTTGTGTATTAATAATAAAATGACAGAAGCAGAAAGTGCTGAACTACTGAAATGTATATAATACTAAAGTATTATATTTTTGGTGCTGCAGCTTAAAGACGCCTCTCATATGCATTGCTCAGGTGTGAGTTTCTCACAGGCCTCAACAGATTGTCAAAATCTTAATGGTTCTGTGGGTTTCGTCTCTAAAATCTGAGCTTTATTTTGAATTCTCTATTGGATTCGGGTCAGGTGATTGGCTGGGCCATTTTTCTTGCCTCATTTCATTTTATTAAACTTTAGAACTTATTTTGTAAACAAATAGGATTTGTTTTCTTTGCAAAAATTGATTTCTTTGGTTGTTATCTACGTCCGGGGGAAATTTCAAGTCAGAAAAATTGAAAAATGGTCACATGCTCAATATTTATTTTCCCCGCTGTATATTATTAACTATAGTGAACTGATAAACTAATAAGTGGTGTAGTGGTCTTTACTAAACCTGGAAATGCTGATTGGACCTTATAAATATTGGCTATATGTCATCATATTCATATATGAATCATTTTTTGATCAATTTTGAAATATATGTTGCATGTACATATCACATATTGGATTCCTCTGCCTACCACTAGAAGGAAGTTTGAGAGCCGCTGCCCTATACTCTAGTTTTAGAAAGCTGCAGTATTGGGTTGTTTGTTTATCTATACTTTAGAATAGTATGGTGCAAAGGCACTATCAATCTAGCTATAGTATCTCCTATAAAACTACTACAGTATTTTGTTTACATAATGTGCTAAACGGTACACTTTATGTACATTTAAAGCAGAGCGTTTAGTTTATCCACAGATTTTTTGGGGATTTTTTTTTTGCGATTAAAAATGACATGTTGTGGCGGGAATTCACAAAAATTTGTGGACAATTTTGCAAAAAATAAAATAAATAAAAAGTAAACGTACATATATGGCTGATTCCAGCGTTATGGATGTGACATTTGCAGTAAAAATTCAAAACATAAATTCGCAGAGAAAGTATACGTTAACATTATATTGAACCATCTGTTTATATTTTCCATAACAACTAACCACAGAGTTATGGAATCGAAAAAATTCAATCTGTGAACATTTTTATACTTTAAATGAGGAAAATGAACAAGCGTTATGGATGTGATAAAAAAGTCTGCGAGTTTACAGTATACAACATATTTCGTAGAAATTCTGTGAATTAAACTGCACAACCCAAAATAAATAATGCTCAACAAAAGGATGAGAGTTGGCTCTCTATAAAACAAAACTGATTGATTTTATTTTATTTTGACATTTTTGCATTTTACATTTACATTTAGTCATTTAGCAGACGCTTTTATCCAAAGCGACTTACAAATGAGGACAAGGAAGCAACTTACACAACCAAGAGCAACAATGAATAAGTGCTATAGGCAAGTTTCAGGTCTGTAAAGTCTAAGAAGGAAAGCATTAGTACTTTTTTTTTTTTTTTGAGTACAGTTAGTGTGATATCCAGAGAGGCAATTGCAGATTAGGAAGTGAAGTGGAGACTAAATAGTAGGCAAACATCAGAGCTTTGAATTTGATGCGAGCAGCAACTGGCAGCCAGTGCAAACGGATGAGTAGCGGAGTGACATGTGCTCGTTTAGGGTCAATAAAGACCACTCGTGCTGCTGCGTTCTGGAGCAGTTGAAGAGGCTTGATGGAGTTAGCTGGAACCCCTGCTAGTAGAGAGTTGCAAGAGTCCAGTCTGGAGAGAACAAGAGCTTGAACAAGGAGTTGAGCTGCATGTTCAGATAAGAAGGGTCGGATCTTTCTGATGTTATAGAGTGCGAATCTGCACGATCAAGCAGTTCTAGAAATGTGGTCAGAGAAGTTTAGTTGGTCATCAATCGTTACTCCAAGGCTTTTCACCATTTTGGATGCAGTAATGGTTGCCCCATCCATCTGGATTGAAATGTTATGGTGTAGAGTCGGGTTGGCAGAAACTACAAGCATTTCCGTTTTTGCGAGGTTCAGCTGAAGATGATGATCTTTCATCCAGTGTGAAATATCCAACGGAAAAGCTTTGTTATGGATGTGTCGGATGTGAAATTGCCATTTGTTTGACTTTGATAAATCAAATATAATAGTTTGAAAACATTGACAGAGACATTTTAAGTATTTTTAAAGTACTGTAAAACACCTGCCTGCGCAAAAAATGTAGAAACGGTTTCGCTATTTTGGTGAAAAAAAAAGTCTTTTTTTTTATGGAAAGGTTGACATTTTCATGGAATTGCTCATATGTACATACACGCACACACACACACATAGTTAAAGTCCGAATTATTGCCCCCCCCCCCTGTTTGTTTTTCCCCCAACTTCTGTTTAACGGAGAGATTTATTTTTTTTCAATATTTCTAATAGTTTGCCGAGGGCTGCTTGATTTTGGGAAAAATCATAATCACGATTATTTTGGTCATAATTGTAATCACGATTATTCCAAACGATTATTAGTTGAAGTCAATTATTAGCGCTCCTGAGAATTTTTTTTTAAATAAATATTTCCCAAATGATGTTTAACAGAGCAAGGAATTTGAAGAGTATTTCCTCTAATATTTTTCTTCTGGAGAAAGGCTTATTTGTTTTATTTTGGCTAGAATAAAAGCAAATTTAAATATTTTGAAAGCTCTTTTAAGGTCAATATTATTAGCCCCTTTAGGCAATATATATTTTTGATTGTCTGCAGAAGAAACTACTGTTATACAATGACTTGCCTAATTAAGCTTTTGAATCACACTTTGAATTTGAATGTTTGTATTTTAAAAAAATATCTACTAAAATATTATGAGCTGTCATCATAGCAAAGATAAAATTAATCAGTTATTAGAAATGAATGATTAAAACTATTATGTTCAGAAATCTTCTTTCCATTAAACAGAAATTGGGGGGAAAAGGTTGCTAATATTCAGGAGGGCCAATAATTCTGACTGTAACTGCATATATTATTTTCCTCCCTGCAAAGGAAAGAGAAATAAATACAATAGAATAAAAATATGAAATAAACTGTGCTTTAAGCATCTTCACCGCAAGAAAAACACTTTAGCTACAAAAGTCTTCAGTCAAGAGCAGAGAGGGATTTTCTCGTTGTTTTATTAATCATGTTAAAACAGGCAGCAGCTGTGCTCTGTCAATTTAATGGTTTCACTTTTATGTGTTTTTTGATTCTCAACTCGTTTGTTTATTACAAAATGAGGGTTAATATGAATAATCACTTAACACCGCGTTTTGACACCTATTTGAACATTAAAGCGCTCACGTTAATGACTTTAGATGTGTGTGCTCTCTGCTCGTCACAGTGTGCGAATGAGGCCAAGTGCAGACCGCATGCTTCTGACTGTCTGCGCGCCGCACATACATAAGCATACAGTCTTTTGCGATTTTAAGAGCAACAAGTGACGACAACTGAACAGGGGGCGGTAAATAATGGAATAATCGTTTATCTCGAATAATGGTTTTTCATAATCGTTAGAAGCCGAAATCGGATTTTCGATTAATTGCACAGCCCTAAGTTTGCCATGATGGCAATAAATAATATTAGACTTGATATTCTTCAAGACACTTCTATACAGCTTAAAGTGACATTTAAAGGCTTAACTAGGTTAATTACAGTAACTAGGCAGGTTAGGGTAATTAGGCAAGTCGTATATCAATGGTTTGTTCTGAGGACTATCAAAAAAATATAGCTTAAAGGGGCTAATAATATTGACCTTAAAATGGTGTTTGAAAATTTTAAAACTGCTTTTATTCTAGCCGAAATAAAACAAATCAGACTTTCTCCAGAAGAAAAAATATTATCAGACATACTGTGAACATTTCCTGAATCTGTTCAACATCATTTAAGAAATGTTTAAAAAAATAAATCTCTCGTCAAGACAAGATCTAAAACAGTAGAGATTAAGCCAAATGAAGGTCGTGTAACTCTAGGATTTCTCTCAGATTTCTCTTCCCGGAGCATCTGACATCATGTCACACATAGGACATGCGTCAGGGCTTCCCCCATCGTAATAACTGCAGGGAAAGAGTTAAACGTTTGGACGTCATCCTTGAACCGATCTCATCGTCAAACGCACAAAACGCCCGATTCGCACCATAGGATGTCTATATATTATATTTGCCTTCCCATGTAAATCACTCGCGCTTCGTCTGCTTACTGCACAAGCTGAAAACTCCCCCCTGCCCCCATTCCATGACGCCAGTTTTTGAGCGAGACTCAAATACATCATGCGCGCTGCGTATGCAACGTCTATAAGTCATGTAAAACAATTCATTGCACACTGAAATAAAAAAATTTATTATATAGTTTAGAATGGCGTGTTTAATGAGATTATTAAATTTTCATGCGTTTAATAAATTTTGCAGGGTCGCAAAAACTCGTGACTTTTTGTTGATAGCGTAATCGCGAAAAACTAGGGGGTCTGTTAAAGGTGTTTTGGGGACTTCGTACAAATCTTTTAGAGCACGTGAAACAGTTGGCGAGACTTTTATTTAAGTATGTTGATGTACTTCCAACTGAAATGGAATACTGAGTAGGAGGCGGGGCTTTCTTTTTATCCCTCATAGCAAACTAACGGTTAAGAGGGGCGTGGCTGCGAATATTACAAACTCTGACATTATCAGAGAAGCTCCGCCTCATCCTCCAAGAGCAGAAGCATACGCTCAGACTTTGATTGAAGATTACCACAACAGACAGTTTTATTCAGCGGATTAGCTTGCACGTGTTAATTACAGCCCCAAAAGTATAACAATGTGCGCTAGCAAAATAATCATGGTAAATGTTGATTCCACGCAGACTTTAAGTCTTACATATTGTAGTCCATGAGAGTTTTACAGGCTTTTTTTTTAGCAGAGTTGTTGTAATTCAGCAGCATTGGAGCGTCTTCAAGTCTTACAAATTTTTAAGGTCATGCCACAGCAGCTCAATTGGATTCAGGTCAGGACTTTGACTAGGCCACTACAAAGTCTTTTGGTTTTCTTCAGCCATTCAAAAGCGGATTTGCGGATGCGCCTTGGATCATTGTCCTGCTGCAGAACTCATGTTCACCTCAGCTTGAGATGTACTAATCGCTCCCCAACAGTTTAGCAATGTTGTGCGCTAGCGAAACAAACATCGCAAATGTTGACTTCACGCAAACTTGAAGTCTTGTTGGTTGTGGTTTATGAGTGTTTTGTGTGTCATCAACAGTGAAGGACCATGCGCTCGCCATCCAAACCGCTGATGCCCACATAGAGGTCTCTGAACAGACACCCTCTGGCTGCAGAGGATGCTGGGAATGTGTCGCGGGCGCAGGAAGTTTGTGGCTGCCTCCCTCGCCCTGATCTTCATCCCAGCCCTCACCTGGCTCTATCTGTCATCCGCAAATATCACAGGTACGACATCACATGTCGCAGCCGTTTCCTCTGTGAAGTAGTTAAGCGAAATTAACGCACATCCATCTATTTTATAGACGTTTTGGAATGTCGCAAGAAAAAAGTGCTTAATGGAAACACCAAGATGCTCAAATATTTTGAAAATGCGTATAAAAATGTGCACACCACTGAGTAGGATACATTTTTGTTATCCACTAAGAAAAAAGTGTGCATAAACTATGAAGAAATCGCATTTATAGGATAAATCCCAGCATGCGCATCAAAGCAATGTGATTTTGTTATTAATAGATCACATAACAAAAATGAGTTGGGGTGTAACGATACACTCAGCTCACGATACGATGTGTATCACGATATAATGTTCACGATTCGATATGTATCACGATATTTGGAATAAAAATTGAAAATTAAACTGAAATGCAAATTTTACCAAGTAAACTATTTTTTATGTATTTCTTTTGTTTCAACTTGTTAAACTGAACCTTCTTTAAGAAAATAAATTAAACAGGCCCGTCTCTGGAAAATAAAACAATTTAAAAACTTCTTAAAAATATTATTGAAATGACAGAGACAAAATTTAGGAACAATTTAAGTAAAGGTGCAACAAAAAAAAAGCTTTCTATTGAATTGAATTTAACAGTTAGAGCTTAAGGCTTTGCTTGGTCACTTGCGTTTTTTTGTGTGCAAAAAAAAATTGAAATTCATATTTAATTAAATTCATTTAGAGATATCTCTAATTACAATTGTGACTAATTAAAACTCATTTAGAGATATCGGCAAATATTTTTCAATGGAAGTCAATGAAAAGTGGACGAGTCTAAAGCAATGACTGTACAACCGAAATCTTGCCAGACGTCTGATTTTGAGAGGATGGGCCATCCTCTAGGTCAACTCCACTCATCTCGGTCTGCTAACATTACTGCTGCTGCAATCTGAACTCGCGTGCGAGAGCAGGTGGAACGTAGCTCACGTGCAAACAGCTCAACTAATAAGAGAAAACGGACGTCATATCGTAATCAAATCGTCATAACGCCACAATGCATATTGTGACATTTTTGCATCGCAATAAATCGTACAACGATAAATCGTTACACCCCTAAAAATGAGTGTGATGGGATGGCACTAATGGACAAATCAGCAGAGCGAGCACATCTGAAATGTTGTTATATAATCCCTCAGCGAAAGTCTGTCATCACAGTGGTTCAGTATTATTGTTATTATTACGCCAAGGACTGTCTTGAGCATCTCCAAAAGCCACCATGCCTTTGTTGTGTTTCGTCTTCATCTTCTAGGGTGCAAGTATTTCACGATCGAAGAAAAACAGCCCACAGTGGTTTTTCCTACTGCAGCAAATTCCTTTTGTTATGTTCGCCGCCAGTTTATCAGGGGCCTGTTTCAGTAAGGAGGTTCAAACAACTCAGAGTTTAAACTTGAACTCTGAGTTGATTTACCGAGAGATTAAAAACTCTTGAGTTTTCGGTTTCAGAATAGCTGATCTGAGCTGGGTCAATCAACTTCGAGTAGACCAACTCAGAGTTAAGCGCGCACACCGTGACTTTAAAAAGGCATTATCAATGGAGCGCAGACATTACGAGTGACTATGGCAATATCTTATAAAAGAGATCAGCATTTCTTTCTCCAGCTGAACTTGATGTTCTCATGCAAAGTTATAGCAAATATGAGCGTGTATATTTGAAAAGAAGCAACCATCAGTGAAGAAGAGACAGTTAGCGTGGGAAAACAGCTGCTCAAGTTAATGCCTAATTTCACTTTTTAAGTATTTAAATATTTAAGTATAATAAAATAAGTAATGTAATTTGTGACGTTTATATCTTTTTCTAAACTTTTTTTTATACATTTATTAGTTTTAAATGATTTAACAGTGCACTTGTGTGTCTGCCTTTTTTATTGATCAAGTGATAGAGGTTAATATAACATTTAGAAGGTAAGCAGTACTAAAAATAATTTTTAGAAAGAATAATAATCCCATTAATCTAGTTACAGTGCATATCGAAGGTGAATTCAATTTAATTATTTATTTAAAAAAGCATAAGCCAATCTAGTACAGTTCTTCTGTGTGTGACTAAAATGTAGGCAATAGCTATGTTTCCATCCAAATATATTACATAAATTTATGTGCAAAACTGGAATATTGCATAGAAGATGCGAATAAAATTCAATCCAACGAGTCAAAGAGAAAAAAATCGTCACTTCCTGGTTAAACTGGCACCAAATATCAACATTAAAACAGAATTTACTGCGGTAGAAGAAGCTGCGTCAATTAATTCTTTATTTAGCCTAATTAATGTACTTGCGCCTCGAACACAATGAACACGTGGGGGCGTCTGAAGCCATGAGTCGCGGAGACTCTTGACACGCACCAGACGTTCGGAGGTAATTAATAATATACACTAATACTGAAACAGTTCAGGCATTTTAGAATGACTAAAACAATATTTAAGACATGTTACAGTGTGCTCAGCCTGCTGGTTTGTCCATTCACACACATTTTCATTGTCATATGATCATGATCTTTTTTGTAATGTACATACTGTAATTTGTTCAGTAAAAGTGTTTCCATCGTAGTTTATGCGCACATTTTCTATCGAATAAAAGTTTATCCTGCTCAGTTATGCGCGTTTTTTATGCATATTTTAAAAAGTTATGTGCATCATGACGTTTCTATCAATCGTTTTTATGCACGTATCCAAAATGAGCATTAAAATAGGTGTGTGGAAACGTAAGGCTAATGCGAGAAATACCGCTTTATCTTTAAAAAAGGGGAGGAGACCGACAGAAACTCTGAGTTTAGAGAATAAAACCTGCTTCTGACCAGGTTAGATTCACAGAGTAAGTTACCACAGTAACTGACTCTGAGTTAAAGTGACCTCTCTTTCAGAAACAGGCTTGACTTACCCTGCTTTCTAGAGTTTAACAAACCTGCCATTTTGAAACGGAAAACCCAGAGTTTCTCTCATTTCAGGGTTAAAATACTCTGTTTTCAGTTAACCTCCTTTCTGAAACAGGCCCCAGGAAGTGACGATTTGTTTATTTTTTTTCTCTTTGACTCATCGAACAGAAACTTTCCAAGTGCTTTAATTACAAATGTTGTATCTAATATTCCACTTCTGCGCAAGAATATTTAAGAGTATTCATGGAAAACTCAAGTGTGCCGCAAGCCGGCGTTTGAGTGAAGGTCTCGGCCGTTAGATCGCCCCCTGGGGGCTGGCTGCAGTACAAGTCATAAAGCCCGCCTCCTCCGTGTTAATGAAGGAGACTTGAGCCCAAATAAAAAAAAATATTACACTTGCAATAAAATGTCCCGAAAGATGGTTCTGGTCGATTAAGGCACTGGTTATTGTGCTGAAATAGGTGCAGATCCTCATTTTTGTAAACAGTTTGTTTTTAGCAGTAATTTAACGCTGGGCGTGTCATCGTGATTGACAGCTGTGATTGACAGTTTCTCAAAGCAGCGCGTCTGAGCTTCGGCAGGAGACTGAAGTGTTATTATTCGATTTCTGTGTTATTTTACCATGATATAATGAGTTCAGCAGTAACGTCTTGACATACAGAATCTGGTGGAACACTGTTTATTCGGTAAGGTCAGGGCTTTTTTCGGGCTTAATTAGTATGCCGATACACGCCACCCAGATAGCAAAAAACACTCGGTTGGATTCTCGCCTGCCAGAGACTTACCCCTCGGCCCGGCACCGTCTGCTGGACCTACTTGGGCTGTATTCCTATGGACACACTGCCCGATTCCGCCCCGAGTCAATCGGGCCAAATGCGGCGGCCGTTACCCGAAGCTGGGGAGTCGGGGGCCGGGGAGCTGGCACGATTGAATCTTCATTATATAAAACCTCACCTTTGTCAACGTTATTACAACCATTTGTGTTGATATAACAGCAACCGCAGGCTACTATGTAAACGCAAAGTGTAAGCACTGAGTTTACCTTTTGAATAAAACGCAAACAAACAAAAAATAATAAACAATACAAGCGATGTTGCGGTAGCTGACATCAGTTATGCATTAGTACTGCCAAGTTTTGTGTACAAATTGATGAATTGCAGGGTTGTGATGTGTAAATATCCTGTTGATATTTAGAAATCTTGCTGTGTTTATCTTCTAAACGCACGGTTGTTCCCGCCTGGTAAATCGTTATGGTGTGTATGGCTAATTAAAAATAAAAACCATTTGTCGGCGCGACATATAGCACCAGTGTGCTCGTGGCGACCCGGGTTCGATTCCCGTCTCGAGGTCCTTTGCCGATCCTTTCCCTCTCTCTGCTCCCAGTGCTTTCCTGTCTGAATTCTTTACTGTCCTTTCAAAATAAAGGTGAAAAACCCCTAAAAAATAATAAAAAATAAATAAAATAAAATAAAAACCTTTCGAAAAATCTACGTGTTGTTTATATGTTATTGTTCATATTTTACAAGTGTTACTTCTGAAGATAACAAATACCAACAACCCTGTTATAAGAGAATATATTATTTGTGCTCATTTTAGTCTAACTCAGGCTAGAGTGTTTAAAAGATCGTTTATTTCGGCAGTCCAGCATGTATTGCTTTTATTAAAGTATAACAGCTTACATCACACCGTTTTTAAACCGTATATTATTCTGTGTTTTTAACTGCAAGTGCTTATATTTACACCAGCGAGCCTTTATTATAGTGCAGATATCGGAGGTAAGAAAGTCGGGGGGCGTGGTTGATTTTACATCAAGCGTGTGGTTGGAACTGACTCGCAAGCTCGATTTCGTGGCTCCTCCTCTGATTCCATCAGACAGTCCTTCTGCGCATGCCCAGGCTCCAATTTCAGCAGTCTTTTGCGACAGTTTGTGCCCATCAAGCAGGCATTTTGCCCTCAAAGCGTTCAATGGAAAAAGGGGCTGTCGCGTCAGACATATTTTTTACAGTCATTGGGGAAAATATTGCGGTGTGAAAAAGTGTTTCCCCCTTACTGATTTCTTTTTTTTTTTTTTTGGGCATGTTTGTCACATTTTAATCAAACAAAATTAAATATTAGTCAAAGATCACATCGTGCGGTTTTGAAATGAAGGTTTTTATTATTAAGGTAAAACAAAACACAAAACTTCATAGCCTTGTGTGAAAAAGTGTTTGCCTCTAAACCTAATAACTCAATCAAGCATTTTTGATAACTTTCTATGAGTCTGTTTCAGTAATCTGCAGAAATTTTGGCCCGTCTTTTTAGCAGAGCTGTTCTAACTCAGCCGCATTGGAGCGTTTTCCAGCATAAATTGCCTTTATTTAAGGTCATGCCTCAGCATCTCAATCGGATTCAGGTCAGGACAGTAACCAGGCCACTCCAAAGTCTTCATTTAGTTTTTCTACAGCCATTGAGAAGTGGACTTGGTGGTGTGCTTTGGATCATTGTCCTGCTGCAGAACCCTAGTTCACTTCAGCTTGAGGTCACTAACAGATGGCCGGACGTTCTCCTTCAGGATGTTTAATGGCTTTAGCTGCATCCCAAATGGCACACTATACACTATGCACTCATGCACTATGTACTTATGCACTTACACACTCAACAGGATAGTATATGTATGTAGTGTCGTCCCAAATGGCACGCTAATGTTTTTTTACTAAGCGGAAATTCAAACCGTTTCCCTGATGATGTTTGACGGTCGCCAAATCGTGAAATAAACGACCGAATTATCAGATAATACCTGCCGTGAGTGTAATCGCATTCACCATCAGGAGGCGCTATAATCACTCTCGTTGGAGAACTTTGCTTTCACCATCCAAAATAAATAAAGTTATCCAACATGTGCGCCCGATAGCTCCGCCCCTTCCGCTACGTAAGCAAACCTGCGTTCGTTGAGTGCGTGAAGTGTCCATCATTACACACTTCATTTTAGCGGCTGAATGAGTGCATCATCCGGGTAATTAAAGTGCACTTATTATTTTTAGAGTTTTCAGTGTGAACACACTACTTACACTATTCATACTACAAAATGGCGTAGAAAAGTGCATAATAGGGATGTAACGGTATTGTAAATACCGTCATACCGCAATATTAATTTTTTTCGATATTACCGTAGTCGCATGACTCGGTAAAACTATAGGTCTTCTGAGAAAATTTGCTCAGGCAAATGAAGCGAACGGGAGGTAGCGGAAACTACAATTCCCATCAGCCCAGGCTTGGCCATAATCCATTGCGGTCTGTTGTCGATACAGATACAGTAATGCGGAAATGGATTGTGCTGCTAGAAGCGGGGATGAAAAGAGCTGGAAAACCCTAAAGCGGGTGTTGTCGCCGCGCGCGTACTGAATAGTGGTGTTGTCGCGCGAGTTCTTATCAGCTGAGTTGTCGCGCGCATACTGAATAGCGGTGTTGTCGCGCGCGTACTGTAAAGCGGGGACGGAGGGTATGTCGCGTCGAGGGGGCACTTTTGATCATTTTGGAAGGGAACTTTCTATCCATGACTAAAAAGGGCATGTGCACTGCACAGGTTGAGCCCTGTGTGTGCCCGTGCCTGCAAGTTGGGGAATACGACTAATAATCAGTCATGGGGACTGCAGAAACACAGCACACTGTTCAGATTGATGCAGACATGAGATCTCTATCTCACTCATGGTTTGTCCTCTCAAGTGGGGGAAAGACAATGCACAACGTTACCCACTGCTGTCAACCTGGGCCAAGTCATATCTCTCTTGTCCCAGAAACCTCAGTCCCAAATGAGAGGGGTTTTTTTTTCTGTTGCAGGGGACATTGTAAATACCAAGAGATACCAGCTTTTACCAGATTATAGTTATATGATAATTTTCCTTTAAACCCATCTCTATCTAAGTGAGTGAGTGATTAAATGTTGAATGTGATGAGTTTTCAACAATACTAAATTGAAACTTTATTTTTTACATGGTTTAATATTTTTTTGTCATTAAAATTGAAGTTCCTGTTTCAAAGCTTACAGATAGATGGCTAATTTGTATGTCATTGACACTTTTGGCACTTTTTTGGAGTATTTTCATAAGTTTTGTTTTTTCCTGTAAATGATTCAATGATACCGTACCGTGACATTCATACCGAGGTATTACCGTACCGTGAAATTCTGATACCGTTACATCCCTAGTGCATAAGTATGCGATTTGGGACGCAGCTTATATTTTATCACAGCATGTCTTCCGGGTGCCGAAGCAGCAAAACAGCTCCAGGTCATCACAAAACCACATTTTACCATTAGTTTTATGTTCTTCTTCTGAAATGCATTGTTACTTTTACGCCACACATGAGTTCAACTTTTGTCTCGTCAGTCCACAGAGTATTTTCCCAAAAGTCTTACGCTGTGTTCACACCAGACGCTGAACGCACGTCAAGCGCGAGTGATTTACATGTTAAGTCAATGCAAACGCGCGAATAGACATCCTGCGGCACGATACGTGCGAATGGCGCGGTGCAAATAGCGCGATACACGAGAGTGGCGCGGGGCAAATTGAGCGTTTAACGAGCGTTTCGCGCGAATCTCTCGAGTTCGAAAATCTGAACTTCAGCGTACATTCGCGCCGCGTCAACCAATCAGAAGCTTGCTCTTGTGGGGGCGTGATTGTGACGTAGAACCTGTTGATGGTGTCCCGGGGGAAATCCTCCAGTCGACACCGACAACAAGTCATCAAACTAGGCTTGAAGCACCAGAAGCACCGCTGAAAGCCTCCGTCATCCAGGTTCAGTTTCTGGAGGAGTTTATGAGCTCACAGAGCTGCTGCACCTCTGAAAGGATGTAGTGGACTCAGACACGACCCTAAACGTATCGACGCTGTTTTTCAGTCTTCATAAAGCACATTAACACTGTTATTTTCTTCATTAAATCCATGTTAGACATTAAGCAATGAAGCTAGAGTCACCCGGCAGACAGAAGCCCTGCCCATCACGCAAATCCACGTCTGTTCTGAAGTTAATTTGACGCGCGAATGAAGTGGATTTTAAGCGCGAATGAAGCGAGTAAACTCAAATGTTCACGCGACTATTTACGCGCGAATATCGCGATTTATCCGCGCGTTCCGCGTCTGGTGTGAACACAGCATTAGAGATCTTCAAGACGTTTTCTAGAAGATCTGAGACCAGCCTTATGTCCTCTCTGCTGAGCAGTGGTTTTCGGATCTCTGCCATGAAAACCTAGTCTTTTTCTTATGGTGGAGTCATGAACACTCACCCTTAACTGAGGCCTGCAGTTGTTTGCATGTTGTCTTTCGTGACCTCTTGTATGAGATTTCACTGTGCTCTTGGGGTAATTTTAGTCAGCTTTCTAGTTCTGGAAAGGTTCTCCACTGTTCCATGTTTTGTCATTTGTAGATAATGGCACTCACTGTGGTTCACCGCAGTCGCAAAGCTTTACAAATGACTTCAGAACGTTATATATCAATTATTTTCTTAGTCATTTATTTTTGAAACGCGTCGTATCTATGTGTGACATCTAGCTTTTTGAGGATCCTTTGGTCTACTTCACTCTATCAGGCAAGATTTCTTGATTGCGCACAGGTGTGGCAGTAATCAGGCCCGGGTGTCACTAGAGAAACTGAACTCGGGTGTGTTTTTAACAAGGGGAAGCAAAGACTTTACACATGGATATGTAGTTTTGGATTTTGTTTTCACTTAATAATAAATACCTTAATAAAAACTGCGTCATGTGTTTACTTGTGTTATAGTTAATTAATATTTAAATTAGTTTGATAAACTGTAACATTAAGGTGTGAAAACCAATAAGGGGGGCAAAGACTTTTTCACAGCACTGTATATAAACAGTGACATCTTTGTCGCGTGTGGAGTTTGCATCCCTGCTAATATTTACTAAAATCAAATTTTAAAATATGCTTCCCCCTAGTCAAACCGCTGCCTCTGTCGCCGCTGGATCCCCAGTCGTCTGCGGTGGTCGGTGCGGCTGCCGAGCATCAGTCTTTAGAGCTGAGGCTCCGGGACGTGGAGGAGCACAACAATGCACTGCGGCGAGAGATTAGCAGGACTCCCAGGGTCCCGACCCACAGCAGCCATCCGAGCAGCAGTCGCCACGGCAACCAGTTGCACACCCACTCCACAGAAGAGGGTACAGGTGACAGTGAGGCTAAAAAAGGAGCTGCCGCCGGCAACAGCTCGGACTGTGTGCCTCAGCCTGTGGTGAAGAAATGCGAGGTCAGTTTAGACGAATCGCGACCTCACACTTTACATGAACACAATCGATCAACTCTGACCTTGACTAGTCCTACAATTTGTGTAATGGTGCTGTATTTAAGCTTTTGACTCCTCCAAAGCCTTAAAAACCGTAATATGTTTGAGTTATTTAGGAAACATTCTCATTTATCTGATTAACATCGCTAAAGTCAGATATTCTGCTTTGAAAATGTGTGTTCACTGTCTTTGTTTTGACCTCTATAACCAGCCCACTGCCAGTTTACTCCCTTATATTTCAGCACCTCGGGTTGCCTTGGTGGAAGAAATGCGTATTTAATTGCAGTCTTGAAGAGCGGGGCCTGTATATCTTGCATCAGTGTGTCTTCAAACTGTTCTGAACCTTTGTCTCTTCACATTACAGACCATTCATATTGCCATCGTGTGCGCGGGCTACAACGCAAGCAGGGACGTCGTCACTTTGGTCAAGTCGGTTCTTTTTCACAGGTAAATTTCGCACCTCACAGCATAAAATCCACTTTCACTTAGGCCAGTGGTTCTCAAAGTGGGGGTCGGGACCCCCCGAGGGGTCGCGGGGCAATGAAGGGGGGTCGCCTGGTGATTTCCAAAAATCGATTTATTTTTATTAAACCATAAGAATTAACATATTTTATCCATAACTATACTGAAAATAAAAATAGTAGTTTATTGTTACTATATACTATATAGTTACTATAGTAGCTTATAGTTACTAGTTCTATTGGATTGCGCCCCCTGGGGTAATTACAGTATATTAAAGGCAGCAATAGCGTCAGATGCATTTTGATTTTATAACATCTGGTTATACCAGGGGTCAGCAACCCGTGGCTCTAGAGCCGCATGCGGCTCTTTAGCGCTGCCCTTGTGGCTCCTTGAAGTTTTTTCAAAAATGTTCAAAAAGATGGGGAAGGTTAGTATATATTTTTGTTTTAATATGATTTCTATAGGAGGACAAACATTTTTAACGTTTTCAAATGCTGTAAAAGTGTGTAGAATGAATATTTAATTTCAACATTTCTGTCAACGAAGATTTGCCTCATAGCCTGCGACACAGGTTTCTATCAGCAGGGCAGGATGCCGGGCAGGTGGCTGTTGTAAACAAACCGGGAGATAATAAAGCATGGAAAACCGTTCACAGACATGAAGGAGTCATTCATCAACATATTAGAACACCTATTTGCAGACTTCAAAAACCAAAGCAAGATAATTCAAAAAATTAAAGATATACCTCTCTCCGCTAAGACAGTGAAGGAAAGGGCTGTTAAAATGGCAGGTAACATCACCGATCAGCAAACCAAGGACATTAATTCAGTGCCAGCATACTCAATTGCCTGTGATCTGACCGATATTCAATGCGCTTTTATGCAGGTATGTGAACTCTGATGGGCCGCAAGAAGAAATGATCAAATTAATACCACTGAAAGACCAGAGGCTGTGCTGAAGTGTTTAAATGACAACGAAATCAACACCAACCACCTGATTTCAGTGGCTATTTAATCATGAAGGCTCATTATCTATTTGTAGCCAACTTAGTCATTTTTATAGTAGGCTAAAATAGCTACTATAGATACATACAGCATGTGTTTCCTTCATTATAAGGCTTATATAAGGCTTTACATTTTTTGCGGCTCCAAACATATTTGTTTTTTGTTTTTTTTTGGGTCCAATATGGCTCTTTCAACCCCTGGGTTATACTTTCAACCCCTGGGTTATACCCCCGACCCCTGGGTTATACTTTCTAGCACATTTAAAGCGCTGACACGAATTTAATTGGCGTGTCTGCGTCATTGCATGCAAGGTTTCTGTATTTATAACCACCTCAGAGGATATTGGGGGTCGCGAGTCACCGGCATTGTTATTTTGGGGGTCGCGGGCTGAAAAGTTTTGGGAACCCCTGACTTAGGCCACGTTTACACTGTCCGGTCTTGACAGCCAATTCCGATTTGTTGCCTATATCGGATTTTCCTGCCTGTCCTTTTACACCAGAGGTGTTCAAACTCGGTCCCGGAGGATCCGGTGTCCTGCTTAGGTTAGCTCCAACAACCTAGTATACCTAGTGTGACAATACAGAAGCTTTCTGTACTGCCCCTATTTTGTGTTTACTTCCTTTGTCACTGACTTTTAGAATGAGTTCATCCCCATTGGATGCTACAACTAATTACGATGATGTAAGGTCTTTTTTTTTTCTTCGGAGAGAGAGTTCTGACCTCCAGCGTGGGAGTGGTGTTTGCGTCACCAAGTTGCGTTGCGGGTGTGACTCTGCCTGGGTCTGAGGAAGCTGAGAAAGAGATGAGGCGATGCTCAAGTTTTCACTGACTTGTCCTTTATAGCCAGCGTAATACCAAGTTTCCTGGTAGCTGCTGACGAGTGCCAGTCTTACGTTATCTTCGTGTTGCAAAGTTACCGGTGTCGATGTGTTAGGACAACTCCGAAAACGGCTGCCTGTTCGTCACTTCTGTCCGTTCTGCCAAGTCAGTGAACTGCTGATGTGTAACCTCCTGACACGACCACTGCAAGTCGCTTGGGTCAGTTTCACTCATACACTTACATGCATACATTCTCCACCCAACCTCCCTTTATTTTCATTTAATTAGATATTTGAGAAAATTGAAAAGTTTTGTTCATTTATTTCTTGGTGTATTTGTTGTTTTTTTGAGGGGAATCTTGTTTTGGGTTACATAAATTGATTATAGGATATTGACTATATAAATATTTATTTTTTGGTAGTGTTGTTACTTGTAGTTGTATTTTAAAATAAATAAATTTAAATTAGTTCATTAAATCTTTCTAAGTGGAATCCGATTTTCTTGTTCTTATTTCGTTTGGTTCTATGTTACTGTATTTAATGGAGGGTCTTGTATAAGTTTTGTTTTCGCTATCCGGGGTAATTAAATATACAGTTCGATTTATTTTTGTCAAGGTCTAAAACCTAAAAGACCCGGGTTCGAATCAACCAGAGAAATTATTAGTTTCATTTTGTGTGTGTGTGTGTGTGTGTATGTGTGTGTGTGAGACCACCGTTACACTAGAAAGAGCTTGATTAGCTGGATCAGGTGTGTTTAATTGGGGTCGGAGCTAAAAGATGCAGGACACCGACCCTCCAGGACCGAGTTTGGACACCCCTGGTTTACACGTTCTTTTAATTGTAACCCATATCAGATTCATACACTTGCCAGGGTTCAACGCTAAGGATTTTTTTCTACTGGTCCGATCGAATGGTTCAGATTTTTAATTGTCACTGGCCCATCGAGGGAAAAAAAAAACACACAAGTTATTAGTTATTTTTGAGCCACATATTTTAAATAATGTGTCAAAAATAGCGTCTGTGGGTCTAGAATTTTTCATTTTCTTTTCTGCTTAGTTTCTTTATCAATCTGGGGTCACCACAGCGGAATGAACCGCCAACTTTATCCAGCAAATGTTTTACGCAGCGGATGCCCTTCCAGCTGCAACCCATTAGTTGGAAACATCCACACACTCTCACTCACTCTCATACACCATGGATCATTTAGCTCACCCAATTCACCTACGCCACATGTCTTTGGACTTGTAGGGGACACCGGAGCACCCGGAGGAAACCCACGGCAACACGGATTACAATGTTTAAAAAAATGTATAGATGTAGAATGAGTAAAATTCAGAGTTATGCAAACAAAAGGAGCAGTGTGGAAAATGTGGAGGTATTTTATTGCAGTTCGAAATAATTTAACAAAAGGTGGCTGACTGGCAAATTGTGCAAAAAAAAAAAAAAGTTTTTTTAATTATAATAATCACTATAAATAATTGTTTTCATTGTGTTCTTATGTTAATGTCTGCTTTCAAGATGTTAGAAACAGACATTTTATTTTAGCCTCATAATTTGATGTTGCCGCCATGTTGCCGTCTCTTCGCCGTACTGGTTGTTACCAGGTTACGGAAAAAAATAGCATGCTAAAAACATCAAATCAGATAAGAGCATTTGAAAAGCAATATGGGGCCCTATCATACACCCGGCGCAATGTGGCGCAAGGCGCGGCGCAATAGTCTTTTGGTTGTTTCAGCTTGGCGCAAGAGTCGTTTTGAGGCGTTGCGCTACGCTGTTTAAATAGCAAATGCATTAGCGCTCATTTGTGCGCCCATAGGCGTTCTGCTCTAAAAAGGAAGGCGTTCTGAGGCGGACCGCTGGTGCGTTGCTATTTTGAGAAACTATAATAGATTTTTCATTAGACCAAAACAAACCCGGTCTAAACTCCAGTGCAGAGTTGCGCCTCGCTTACACACTGCTTAATACACACAAAAGAGCAATAGGCAAATATCTTTACATATGAAAAAATTTAAATATTAAGGATATATATAGTATATTATAAGAATAGATATAGGATATAAATATAAAGGATTAAAATATTACAAAACATATTATTTTCTAGCCGACATAAATATGAAAAATCACTGCTTTTATGTCTTCTTCATCTCGGGAGGCTTTTTCAGTTCATTCATAACAATTTGCTTTTGTATAATGTTATTATTATTAGCAGTATTATTTATTATATCCATATTTATATTTGTTTTATTAAAAACAAGCTTAGATTTGTCCACCTGTCAGGTTTTAGACCATATGGGGCACAGCATGTGTTTTAGGATATAACTCAGGTTTTTGAGCACACTTTGTTATTGTTGTTCATTTATTCGTTTGCTGGAAATTAGAACTGAATTTAGAAATAGTTTTGAAACGAATATTTGTGCTTAACAAACAAAATTATTTATAGACTAATTGATGTCTGTGTGTAAAGGTTTTCCTATCCAAGAGCGAATGTGAAAGTAGATCCATTATCTCTCATTCTCACGCAGTAGATGCTCTGTTTACAGTTTTCTGTTTAATAACTGTCAACTGTTTGCTTGTGAAATGCTCAGATTTTCCACTTAGACTTACTTTGCGTCCTGTAAATAGCGAATGTGCTCTTGGCGTGACGCAGCTGACTCTTAAAGGTAATGGGAGATGAGACTCTAATTGGTTTATTTTCAAAACACACCTATAACTCATTAAGAAAATAAACTCAACCCTTTTAGACCATGTGCCACGGCGCAAAGCGTATTTTCCCGTCCGTAAATTAGCAAAAACGACATGCCCTGAAAGCGTTTGCGCCCTGTGTTTTGCGCTCTGCGCATGGGCCGTCAAAATAGAGCCCTTAAAGTACAAGCTTAAAATGCACAGAATTGACAAATAGTCGCAGGCAAATTGAACTTTATTGACAAGGTGGCACTGTCCTGATCGGGCCAGTAATCATCCTGTCTACTGTCCCAAGCGTCTCTCACACTGGCCCTGGGCCATAGGGCAGTCCTTATTGTTGAGCCCTGCTTGCCATACAATTTACGTTGTCACGCATGCATAAAGGCGGGTTCTAGCATCTGAGGCGCACTAGCCACGTAATAAGAATAAAGTAAATTCACTTAAGGAAGGAAAATATGTTTAAAGCTGGAGGTCCTTTAATCTAGTTAAGTGTTTTTACCCTTTTTATTTTTGTTTTGTTTTGTGATTCAATTGTAAAAAATATTTTTATTTTATTTAATTGTCGAGTAATAATAATATTAATAATAATAATAATAATACTTAATAGTTTTACTGAATAAATGAGGTTGTATTTTTACATTTAAACTGATCATTTTAATATTTTGATAAATTTCTTTAATTTTCTTGTCTATGTTTTTTCCCCTCTCTTATTATTATTATTATTGTTATTATTATTATTATCATCATTAAATGCTCTATATGCTGTTTTAGTTATTTTAATACAAGTTAAACATTTGAATAAGAAATAAAATAATAACAATAGAATAAAAATAACGTAATAATTTGTTTTTCTTTTTGTGTGTGTGTAAATTACGCAGACACTCAATACTTAATGACATCAAATGTTAAGCTAAGTGCGTTTACACTATGTACTTTTAATTTAAAGTTTGCAATATGTTTGGCGAAAAAACAACCCGTTTTAATGATCGAGTTTTTGCTGCAATTACAAGGTTTTGACCAGCAGGTGTCTCTCGCTTGTGGTCTTTCGAAAAAGTTTTACGTAGCATTCGGTTCAATTGTTTCGAAGCTATAAAAGCTTAGTTTCCCCTATCACTACCTCTTTTTGTAGACGTGCAAACAGGAAGTGCGTGATCAGATCTTATCACTCGACTGTACATTAATTTTAATTAAATTTACATTCATAATTAAATGTTAACTATATTTTCATTTAGAAGTGGGATTAAATTGATTTACACAATGACGTGCATTAAATGACTATTGACTTTTATCACATGCAGTCTAACGACTTTATCTGCTGTTAAGGTTTTGCTTCGGTGCTAGTAATACATTCATATTTAGTCATTTCTACATTTAATGCTGGTCCAAATCAAAGCAACTTCGTGTGAAGAATGCCGTATTTGTATTTAATAAGAAGTAATAATAAGTTGGGTAAACGTTGTTATTTATGCGTGAACGGTAATAAATGTTCGTGCACTTACTTGTGTTTCAGACGAAACCCATTGCACTTCCATATCATCACCGATTCCATCGCCCGGAAGATCCTCGCAGACCTCTTCCACACCTGGATGGTGCCAGCCGTTCATGTTAACTTCTATGATGCTGATGAGCTGAAGGTAAGGAATAACAAAGACTATAGAATACACAAGACGTGTCACTGGTATAGTTGTGAATGGTGGGGGGAAGTGAAACAGTCAATATGGCCGCTCTAGCAAAGAAAGTCCCGCCTTCAAGTAAAAGAGCCAACCATCGATCTCTATAGATTGATGATTCTCCGGGGGAGGGGCTCAGTCCATACACGTGTTTTCACGACAGTTTCTGCAGCTTCATTGTTATGAACACTATGCCCTGCTGAAAAAAACAGCTAAAACCAGCCTAAGCTGGTTGGCTTGTCTTAGCTGGTTTTAGCTGGGCTCGCAGCCTGGCCAGGCTGGTCAAGCTAGTCTCTCAATCTGACTAGGATGGTTTTAGCTGGTCTCCCAGCCTGGTCAAGCTGGTTTTAGCTGGTTTCCCAACCTGGCCAGACCGGTCAAGCTGGGATGTCAGTCTGACCAGGCTGGTTTTAGCTGGTCTCTCAGCCTGGTCAAGCTGGTTTTCGCTGGTCTCCCAGCCTGACCAGGCTGGTCAAGCTGGTTTTAGCTGGTCTCCCATCCTGGTCAAGCTGGTCTCTCAATCTGACCAGGCTGGTTTTAACTGGTCTCTCAGCCTGGTCAAGCTGGTTTTTGCTGGTCTCCCAGCCTGGCCAGGCTGGTTTAAGCTGGTCTCTCAGCCTGGCCAGGCTAGTTTTAGCTGGTATCCCAGCATGGTCAAGTTGGTTTTAGCTGGTCTCCCAGCCTGACCAGCTAGGACCACCCCACCTGACCAGCTAAGAGCAGCCTGACCAGCTAAAACCAGTTAAGACCAGCCAGCTAGGACCAGCTTGACAAGCCAAAACCAGCCTGATCAACTAAGACCAGCTAAAAAGTGACCAAAACCTCTCTAAAACCAGCCTGACTCACTAAAACCAGCTAAGACCAACCTGACCAACTAAAAAGTGCCCAAAACCCCTCTAAAACCAGCTAAGACCAGCTAAAACCAGCTTAGACCAACCTGATCAACTAAGACCAGCTAAAAAGTGGCTAAAACCCCTTTAAAACCAGCCTGGCCAGCTAAAACTAGTTACGACCAGCTAAGGCTAACCTGATCAACTAAGACCAGCTAAAAAGTGGCCAAAACCTCTCTAAAACCAGACTGACCAGCTAAGACTAGCTAGACCAGGTCAAACCAGCTAAGACCAACCTGACCGACTAAGACCAGCTAAAAAGTTGCCAAAACCCCTCTAAAACCAGCCTGACCAGCTAAAACCAGCTTGACCAACTAAAACTAGCTAAGACCAGCTTGACCAGTTAAAACCAGCTAAGACCAACCTGACCAATTAAGACCAGCTAAAAAGTGGCCAAAACCCCTCTAAAACCAGACTGACAAACCAGCCATGACCAGCCTGGGAAACAAGCTAAAACCAGCTTGGGTGACCAGCTAAAACCAGCCTGACCAGCTTAGGCTGGTTTAAGCTGTTTTTTTCTGTAGGGTGGGGTCTCCAAACAATCAGGAATCTCATCGAAGTATATCTTCATACAGCCTAAAATCTCTACTTTTAAATGGACCAACTCTACTTGAAAAGAAATGTTCTCTGGTTTTGTAACCTGTTTTAAATGAACGTGAGGTGCAGTCGGTCCCATCCGACCTCATTAACTCCCGCCTCCGCCACTGACACACAAATCACATGACGGAAACCGCTTGAAGGTCCACTAACCTATAAATAAAGAGCTGCTTATTTATCACGGTTCGCCACAGTGGAATGAACTGCCAATTACTCTGGCATCTGTTTTATGTGGCGTATGCTGATTCGAACATTTAGATACAACATTTTTTATTTCATTGGTGCTTTTTAAATATAACATTTAATCGTTAGCTTAGCAAACAGTTCGGGAGGATGCGCTGTTTCCCCATTTAAAGAGATAGGAGCTGCGCTTACATGCACGAGGGGGGTTTTAAAGGTGCCCCCCCCCCCCCCCTTCCCCCAGTGAAATGACTTGCCTAAAAAGGGACTTAAGTAATAATGATTCGCTAACTGCTATAAATTGTTAAAAGTAAGCATTACGATTGCTAATTTTATCAAGCTAGCTACACGTTAATTGTTAGCATTATCCTAGCTACATGTTAATCAAGTCAGCATCATCATGCTAGCTACCTCACAGGTGTCAAACTCAGTTGCCGGAGGGCCTAATTGAGGAACTGAGTCTTTCAGGCTTGTTTGAATTCTACAGGTAAGTGTGTTGAAGTGTGACACCCCTGAGCTACATGGTAATCATTTTAGCATCATGCTAGCTACATGTTAATAATGAAAACTCTAACGTGCTGATTTAGGAGGCAGCACACCAGGTCATTAAGGCATCAATGCGAATCCAAATCCTGCTTCACGTCCCGTCAGAGGAGGGCTAATAATTTGGTCGCCTCTAGATTGCCGCCTCTTTCTGATCATGTGCTTCGTTTGGCTTTCGTTTTGGTTTCTCACGTGCTGTCCGTCAGTCTGAGGTGTCTTGGATTCCCAACAAGCATTATTCCGGCATCCACGGCCTGATGAAGCTGGTGCTGACCAAGACGCTGCCCTCAGACCTGGAGAAGGTCATCGTCCTGGACACCGACATCACATTCGCCACGGACATAGCCGAGCTGTGGGTCGTCTTCCACAAGTTTAAAGGTACTTCTCAATTAGCATCCACCTCAAATCTGTAGGATAGTCCACCCAAAGCTGAGCGTTCGCTCGCCGTTTAGGCACTCAAGTGGATCGTTTCTTCGCCTGAATTGACTATGAAAGTCAACGGTTACTGATTTCAAGCTTTCCTTAGTGCATCCTCTTTTGCGTTTAACTGAAGGAATTATACACTAATCTGGCCACTTTATTAGGTACACTTACTAGCACCGGGTTGGACAACCCCTTTAGCCTTCATAACTGCCTTAATCCTATATAGTACAAGTGGAATTATAGATGCGCATATAATAAAGTGGAATATTGAGCTATTTTGAACGTTGTGTGTTTTTTTTGTAAAATTCGGCTCACCTAAGCTCACTGAACCTGCATCACGGACAGTGTTTGTGTGTTTCAGGCCAGCAGGTTCTTGGTTTGGTGGAGAATCAGAGCGACTGGTATCTGGGTAACCTGTGGAAGAACCATCGGCCGTGGCCAGCTCTGGGCAGAGGCTTTAACACGGGTACGTCAGCCGGGTTTCTGGATTCATCTAAAGGAGAACAAACATAATTATTAAATAATCAGAACACCATGGACAACTTCTTCATAAATAATTCAGTTAAATTGTAAAAAGGAAGAACTCGTCCTGGATTTTCGTGGGTTTGTGCTGAAATGGTGTCCACACGTGTGTGTTGAAGGTGTGATTCTGCTGTTGTTGGATCGTTTGAGGAAGCTGAAATGGGAACAGATGTGGCGGCTGACGGCAGAGAGAGAGCTCATGAGCATGCTGTCTACGTCACTCGCTGACCAGGTGAACACTGAGCCTCTTATTTCGGTATGTTGATGTACTTCCCACTGAAGCTGCAACTTGCTGCTGTATGAGAGGAGAGATGGAGAGAGAGAGATCCGAATCAGTACTAAACGAATGTAAGATTGCATCGTTTTAAATATTTCAGGGTGCTTATGTATCGAAATGTCGATATTTTTGACAACACTAACAAAATAGCTTTATAAATGTAAATGTTTGTTTACGTTATTAAAATCGTGGTTTAGAACCATGGTCCACACATATTAGAAAGTTTAAAGGCACAGTATGTAGTTTACGCCACTAGAGGGGGTATATTCACAACAAACAAAGGCGCAGTTTGATGTTTTTGCCACTAGAGGGGGTATATTCACAACAAACAAAGACACAGTTTGATGTTTTCAGCACTAGAGGGGGTATATTCACAACAAACAAAGGCGCAGTTTGATGTTTTTGCTACTAGAGGGCATTTAATCACAACAAACAAAGGTGCAGTTTGATGTTTTCGCCACTAGAGGGCATTTATTCACAACAAACAAAGGTGCAGTTTGACGTTTTCAGCACTAGAGGGGGTATATTCACAACAAACAAAGGCGCAGTTTGATGTTTTGAGCACTAGAGGGGGTATATTCACAACAAACAAAGGCGCAGTTTGATGTTTTCCGCACTAGAGGGCGTATATTCACAACAAACAAAGGCGCAGTTTGATGTTTTCCGCACTAGAGGGGGTATATTCACAACAAACAAAGGTGCAGTTTGATGTTTTCGCCACTTTATGGGGTATGTTCACAACAAACAAAGGCGTAGTTTGATGTTTTTGCCACTAGAGGGCGTATATTCACAACAATTAAAGGTGTAGTTTGATGTTTTGAGCACTAGAGGGGGTATATTCACAACAAACAAAGGCGCAGTTTGATGTTTTCCGCACTAGAGGGCGTATATTCACAAAAAACAAAGGCGCAGTTTGATGTTTTCCGCACTAGAGGGGGTATATTCACAACGAACAAAGGTGCAGTTTGATGTTTTCGCCACTTTATGGGGTATGTTCACAACAAACAAAGGTGTAGTTTGATGTTTTTGCCACTAGAGGGCGTATATTCACAACAATTAAAGGTGTAGTTTGATGTTTTGAGCACTAGAGGGGGTATATTCACAACAAACAAAGGTGCAGTTTGATGTTTTCAGCACTAGAGGGGGTATATTCACAACAAACAAAGGCGCAGTTTGATGTTTTCCGCACTAGAGGGGGTATATTCACAACAAACAAAGGTGTAGTTTGATGTTTTCGCCACTTTATGGGGTATGTTCACAACAAACAAAGGCGTAGTTTGATGTTTTTGCCACTAGAGGCCGTATATTCACAACAAACAAAGGTGTAGTTTGATGTTTTCAGCACTAGAGGGGGTATATTCACAACAAACAAAGGTGCAGTTTGATGTTTTCGCCACTTTATGGGGTATGTTCACAACAAACAAAGGCGTAGTTTGATGTTTTTGCCACTAGAGGCCGTATATTCACAACAAACAAAGGTGTAGTTTGATGTTTTCGGCACTAGAGGGCGTATATTCACAACAAACAAAGGTGTAGTTTGATGTTTTCGGCACTAGAGGGCGTATATTCACAACAAACAAAGGTGCAGTTTGACGTTTTCAGCACTAGAGGGGGTATATTCACAACAAACAAAGGCGCAGTTTGATGTTTTCCGCACTAGAGGGCGTATATTCACAACAAACAAAGGCGCAGTTTGATGTTTTCCGCACTAGAGGGCGTATATTCACAACAAACAAAGGCGTAGTTTGATGTTTTTGCCACTAGATGGCGTATATTCACAACAATTAAAGGTGTAGTTTGATGTTTTGAGCAGTAGAGGGGGTATATTCACAACAAACAAAGGTGTAGTTTGATGTTTTTAGCACTAGAGGGCGTATATTCACAACAAAGGCATAGTTTGATGTTTTTGGCACTAGAGGGCGTATATTCACAACAAACAAAGGTGTAGTTTGATGTTTTTAGCACTAGAGGGCGTATATTCACAACAAAGGCATAGTTTGATGTTTTCGCCACTAGAGGGCGTATATTTACAACAAACAAAGGCGTAGTTTGATGTTTTCGCCACTAGAGGGCATTTATTCACAACAAACAAAGGCGTGGTTTGATATTTTTGCCACTAGAGGGCGTATA
The DNA here is from genome assembly GCF_049306965.1 of Danio rerio. Classification (NCBI taxonomy): domain Eukaryota; kingdom Metazoa; phylum Chordata; class Actinopteri; order Cypriniformes; family Danionidae; genus Danio; species Danio rerio. The sequence continues at coordinate 72,075,484 of NC_133179.1, read as the reverse complement.
TTCACAACAAACAAAGGTGTAGTTTGATGTTTTTAGCACTAGAGGGCGTATATTCACAACAAACAAAGGTGTAGTTTGATGTTTTTAGCACTAGAGGGCGTATATTCACAACAAACAAAGGTGTAGTTTGATGTTTTTAGCACTAGAGGGCGTATATTCACAACAAAGGCATAGTTTGTTTTCGCCACTAGAGGGCGTATATTCACAACAAACAAAGGTGTAGTTTGATGTTTTTAGCACTAGAGGGCGTATATTCACAACAAACAAAGGTGTAGTTTGATGATTTTAGCACTACAGGGCGTATATTCACAACAAAGGCATAGTTTGTTTTCGCCACTAGAGGGCGTATATTCACAACAAACAAAGGCGCAGTTTGATGTTTCGCCACTAGAGGGGGTATATTCACAATAAACAGAGGTGTAGCTTGATGTTTTCGCCACTAGAGGGAGCGTATATTCACAAACAAAGGCGTAGTTTGATGTTTTCACCACTAGAGGGCATATATTTACAACAAATGAAAGCATAGTTTGATGATAACATGACTGAGTGTGGAATCATGGGAGTTGTGGTCTTCATCACAGGCCAGTATCTGGGTTTACAGCTGGTAAACTGATGACCTTCACGGCCAATCAAAGTCATTTTTGTTGAGCATGCGAACACAATGGCCAATCAACGGTGCTTCAGAACGCATTTAAATGTTGAAATTGACGTTTTTAATCATTCCAGTACTGAAATTGTGGCGTATTGTGGTGTAATATACACTATAGTTATAGAAGACTACAGCATTCAGTCATTTCTTTATATTATTATTAGAGGTTGGCCGTTGTATCAGTTTTGCGGATTAATCGTAGAACTATCGGTTATTTTTCCAGTTTTATCCATTACTGGAGTGGCTAAGAGAGGTTTGTTCTGATTAATCATAGTGAGAGCCAAGATATCAATAGTGAGAGTGACCTCTAAAGGTGAAAAATCACTGACAGCACGTCCATGTGTTTTGACACCTTAATTTACCACGTTTTCAGTACTGTTTTGTGTGTGTACTTAAGTTCAGTACTACTTTACATGGAGTTTCGTGTGTATTATTTATTTTAAAGCTATTTTAAGAACTATCGGTTAATTAAACGGTTATCGTCAAGTACGCTTCAACCTAGCTATTGGTTTGTATGAGCTTTTGAGCATGTAGTCTACATCACTCGCTGACCAGGTGAACACTGAGACTCTTATTTCAGTATATCGATGTACTTATGACTGAAATGGACTATTGAGTAGGGGGCGGGGCTTTCTTTCTGCGCATCATTCCCTTATAGCAAACTAACGATATTCTTAGCGTGGCTAAGAATATCGATATCTTAAAAAAATCCAATATCAATCAACCTCTAATTACTGTTGTTGTTGTTGTTTTACCATAGCAAATATAGATTTACCACATAAGATAGGGATTCAAGCACTTTACTATATAATCGTTAAAAAACACTGTAGTATTTAATATAAATTATTATATATTTTAGCAAATTATCTGGACCGTTTTATTAAATGTGAGGTACTTAATAAATATGTATAATATCTATAATATTATAAAATAAATATGAGAAAATTTATATAAACGAAACGAAAAAGTACTTACACTAACGAAGTAAACGTCTGCAGCCTTATAATCGTTTGTAACAATGTTATATGTGCAGGACATCTTCAACGCTGTGATCAAGCAGAACCCATTCCTGGTGCACCAACTGCCCTGCTACTGGAACGTCCAGCTGTCTGACCACACCCGCTCTGAGAAGTGCTACAAGGACGTGTCCGACCTCAAGGTGATGACACTGTAAAGCGAACGCAAAGACGGACTCGCATCTATTCTAGATGAAAAATAACAGCTTTACCTTCATGAGTGTCAGGACTAAAACATCATGTACACGGGGTTATGTTCGATATAAGGGTTGTTATCACAGAATAAAGCCGGACAGGTTTATCGGCGCAAAGCGGAGCACTTTTGTATAAGACTGAAGGACTTTAATCTGGCAAAGCAACCACCGTGACATACTTTATACCGTTTATTATTTGGCTTTACTTGCACATAAACATTAACTGAGCCATAATGTTTTATTAATGAAATGTTAAGCTGACAGAAACTAAAACAGCTGATGGAGTATACACTAACCTGCGCATTATTCAGACACAAGATGGCGCCAAACAGTCAAAAACACAACAGAAACTAAAACAGCTGATGGAGTATACACTAACCTGCGCATGAGTCAGACACTAGATGGCGCCAAATAGTCAAAAACGCAAAGCTAATGAATTAAACTGGCTTAATGGAGTATACACTAACCAACGCATTATTAATTTACAAGATGGCGACAAACAGTTGAAAACATTGGCAGACAAGCAGACAGACTAACGCTCAAGATGATCGGAAGTTTTTGGATATGTTATTCACTAGTTGTTTTCTGGGAATAACAGACCTTGGAATGTGAATACTGACCAATCAGAATAGAGTATTTGAACCGTGTAATAACGTTCTCGAGTTTCAGGCCTGTATGTATTTGATTCAAAGTTTAGCAAAAAGATAACAAATTTGAAACGTTTGCACTATTTAAAGTAGCTGTTTACTATTTAAATTAATTTAAAATTGACATTTATCCCAGTTATTTCAAAGCTGATTTTTCAGCATCCTTCGCCTGTCACATAACCCTTCGTAAATCGTGACACTATTCTGATTCGCTTCTCAAGAAGCATTATTATGATTATTATTATGTTGAAAAAAAGCTGAGTTGAATTTTTATTTATAAATACCTTTGCTGTCATTTTAATAAATTTAAAGCAGCCTTGCTAAATTAAATGATTGATTTCAATAATGTCTTTAGCAAAATATATATATATAAATGTCGGCGCAATAGCCTCGTGGTTAGCGCACCGACGTATGGTGCAGTAGCACGTCAGTGCGTCGCGAGTTCGAATCCCGAATCAAGGAAATTTCCCTACCCTACCCCCACTCTCTCCCACTTTACTCTGTGTCTCAATACTGTCCTATCTAAAAAAGGCCAAAAAATAAATAAATAAATAAATAAATAAATAAATAATAATAATATAATAATTATATATATATATATATATATATATATATATATATATATATATATATATATATATATATATATATACACCACACCATTTAAAAGCTTGGAGTTTATATGTGTGTGTGTGTATGTATATATATATATATATATATATATATATATATATATATATATATATATAAACTGTATATTTATATATATACATATACTCCAAGCTTTTAAATGGTGTGGTGTTTAACCTTGCAAATGCTTTTTATCTCAGATAAATGCTGATAACTGGTCAATTAAAATACTAAACTGGTAATAAATGTGGATAATAATAATAATTATAAATAATTCTCGAACGGGAAATCTAAATATTATAATGATTTCTGAAAGATCATGTGACTGGAGTAATGATACTCAGCTTTGAAATGACAGGAATAAACGACATTTTAAAACGTATTCAAATGGAAAACAGCACATTTTTTAAGTTTTTATTTTAATAATTGCAGGTTTGGTGAGCAGAAAAAGTCAGTTTGAGCCTTTAAATAATTTTAATTCATATATAAATCTTCAATTCTGATTTTTTCTGCATTTGATTGCGCAGGTGATCCACTGGAACTCTCCGAAGAAGCTGCGCGTGAAGAACAAACACGTGGAGTTTTTCAGGAATCTCTATCTGACCTTCCTGGAGTACGATGGAAATCTGCTGAGGCGAGAGCTCTTCGGCTGTCCCAGTGAAACCGACCACAACTCGGAGAACGTCAGTTTTACCTTAACGCTCACAGTTTGTTGACAGTAGGGATGCAATGACCTTTCGACAATTTACCGAACGTTTTTACATTTTCGAAAATTATTGACTGACAATGGCTAGCAGTAGCTTTGCTACGCTATCATGGCAATGCCGGCAATACGACGCCTTTAGGCTGGTGGTTCTTTTATTGCCTTTATTTTAAAACAAATGAGTATAATCTTAAGTTAAATCTCTTACAAAATTATATAATTTATTAAAAAAACAAATAATTACGAAGCGTTTTCAGTTTTGGCTTTCAGCGTCCTGAAGTTTTGGTTTTGCATCACGATTGCCAGATTTGAAGGTCTCGTGAAATTAAAGTCTTTCATATGTTTCATATGTCTTTTTTTGACGTCCCCTCATACTTCACTTTCTCATCAAATTTTCTGACCAATCAGATGCTCTTTTATGTCTGACATGCCCCGCCCCCTTCAAGACTCTTTTCATTTGCTTGTAAATTGATGCGCTTGAGCTCAACCACTCTCACCGGCAGAGCTGTGAGAAAAACTAAACACTCGTGGCTGTTTTTTTAAAAGGGGAGGAGCTACTATATGCCCCACCCTCTGTTCATGTTTCAGTTGAGATTGTCAAACATTGAATATAAAATTGCTCATTTCTGTTACTTTAAACGACAACAACAACAAAGCTGCTGAAAAAATGCTTGTTTCCCTAATATATCTGCAGCTCCAGAAGACTCTGTCGGAGCTGGATGAAGATGACCCGTGTTATGAATTTCGCCGTGAACGATTCACCGTTCATCGCACACATGTTTATTTCCTACACTACGAGTATGAACCCACTGTGGATAACACCGACGTGACGCTGGTGGCCCAGCTTTCTATGGACAGGTAAGAATGAAAAAATTCAAACTCACTTTCTTACCAAAGACATCATTAACTTGGATATCAATGTTCTGGAGGACTTTTAATTATTATCATGAATTCCGTACAAGTTAAGCGCGCTCAAGTGTTTGATTAAATAACAGATTATAACTTTTTTAGGCATGTAAAAATGCTTTTTTTGTATTGTTTCTCGTCCAAATGCCTACAAATTTTCACATCAAGAAGCATTAAGAGCTAAAAATTATTGAATTGTCAGTAATAATAATCAAAATTAAGTGAGGTTTTCCTTAAAACAAGCAACCCTGCCGAAAAATCCAGCTTAAACCAGCCTAGGCTGGTTGGCTGGTTTTAGCTGGTCGACCAGTCTGGTTTTAGAGGGGTTTTGGCCACTTCCAGCCTGGTCTTAGCTGGTCAGGCTGGAAAATGACCGGCCAAATCCAGCTAAAACCAGCTTGACCAGCCTGGTTTAAGCTGGATATAGCTGGTTTTGGCTGGACTCCCAGCTTGGCTAGGCTGGTCAAGCTGGTTTTAGCTGGTCATCTCCCAGCCTGACCAGCTAAGACCAGGCTGGAAATGGCTGGAAACCAGCCTGGAAGTGGCCAAAACCCCTCTAAAACCAGCCTGGTCGACCAGCTAAAACCAGCCAACCAGCCTAGGCTGGTTCAAACTGGATTTTTCAGCAGGGAAAATAATCCTACATTAAAGCAAATCAAGATTATTCTGCTTGTTTTACGGAAAAACTCACCTAATTTTGATTATTATTGTGGGAAAACAAGTTGATATTATTTTGCTTGAAAATGCTTCTTGATTTATTAATTTGTAGATATTTGGACTAGAAACAAGACAAAAACTTTAGACGCGTCTTGTGCAAAAAAAAATCGCGCTATTCATGTGTAAATAAATCCGTTAACGTTTTGAGTTTACTCGCTTCAATTACGCATAAAATTTGCATCATTCGCACCCTAAATTCACTTCACAAATGACATGGATTCACGTGATGGGCAGGGCTTCTGTCTGCACGGTGACTCTAGTTTCATTGCTAAATGGTTAACATGGTTTTTATTGAGAGAGTAGCTGTGCTTTATGTGCTTCAGGAAGGCTGAAAAACAGCGTAGATTCGTTCGGCGCCGTGTCTAGATCCTTTCAAAGGTGCAGCAGCAGCTCTGTGAGAGTCCAGTTTGATAAACTGTTGCCCAGTGTCGGCAAGTGGATTTCCCCTCGAGACTCCCAACATCAGGCACTATATCATAATTATGCCCATACTAGAGCAAGCTCCTGATTGGTTAATGTAGCACGGATGTCTGCTAACGTTCAGAATCATGAGATTTTAGCGTGTCGAACTCGCAAAATGCTCAATTCGCGCCGCTATGACTAAATATGCTGAACCAGGACGATTGCAGAAACGCTAGTGTGAGTAAGTGATGAGGAAACTATCACGTTAAAGCTAAACAGACTAAACAAACGATTTCAGTTTGATTGCAAACTGTTGCAAAAATTTAAGCGATTTCATTTGTGGTCTTAAACTTATAGTATCAAGGCTTTGACACACCAAGCCAAACAACCAGCACCGATGAAACCCAACTGTGTTGTCCCCTCGCATCGGCTCACATCTGATTCTGCCAGGACCAAAAAGCTGTGCGTGAACACACCAAACAGACAGACTCATGCTATGATTGGTTGCTGAATAACCTCTCTTTCCAATTCTGCATGCGGAATCGGGCCAACTCCACGAAAGGCGACGTATGGAACACGCCAAACCAACGAAGTGGCAGACTGTAGGCTTGGTGTGTCCCAACCTTAACGCAGTGTTTGTTTTGTGTCAGACTGCAGATGCTGGAGGCCATCTGTAAACACTGGGAAGGACCCATCAGTTTGGCGCTCTACCTCTCAGACGCTGAAGCGCAGCAGTTCCTGCGGTACGCTCAGGGCTCCGAGGTCCTGATGAGCAGGAGCAACGTGGGATACCACATCGTCTACAAAGAGGGCCAGTTCTACCCTGTTAACCTGCTGCGCAATGTTGCTATGGGGCAGGTCAACACTCCCTACATGTTCCTGTCGGATATCGACTTCCTGCCTATGTATGGACTCTATGAGTACCTCAGGTGAGACAAAAGCAGCCTTGGCCCATTTTGGTTTCGTTTTACCTTAGTTACTCGGTCCCACTGGAAATCTGCGCATGCAGAAATCTGCTGATTTTTAGCCCATCATTGAGTCTTCATTTACTTGTGTAAATGTGTGTATATTTATTCAGTTTTTAAATTAATTTCGGTGATACTATTGACTAATATGAAAATGTTTATATGATTTATTTACAATACAGTTTTTAGAGTCATATTTTCTGTCTTTTAGTAGAGATAGCATATGAGAGACTTGCTTTGGTTACCGAATAAGTGGATCTGATTGGATTTGCATTGTAAACATTAAATAAAAGTTAAAGGCATTATTTTTTATTTCATTTATACATTTTTTGTTATGATGCTGTGCAGAAATAGCAAAAAAATGACTTCAGATTCTGTCTGGCCCTAGTTTTTACTCACAAACTTGTGTTTACAGCCGTGTACAGTGTTAGTATTGGTAAACTAGTACTATCAGAGTACATCAAAACCCACTGTTTACATGATGTCATCATTCTTTGCTTGTTTTCAAACTATTTCATAACTGTAACAAGAGGCATTTCAATCATAACTTAATGTTCAAAGAGCTCTCGCAACATTATTTATCAACATGAAGCTCTTTTTGGATTCTCGGAAACTATAGAAATTAAAAATGTAAAACAGGAAATACGCTGGGACCACTGTGTTTCGTTTACATCCATCAAAATGGTCTATAGGTAATATTAATAAACTACTAGGCCACTAGGTGTCACTGTAGAGACGAGTTTCAAATCGAAGCTTCGACACATTTGCCTCAACTGTTTCAGTGTTTCATGAAGCCTCGCTTTGCCCATCACTAGGCAAACGCTTTGTATTGCTCACTTAGAGTTGTCAAGACTCAGCAGAGTATGTGTGAACGAGGTGTTTTTAAAGTCCTGGTAATCAGTCCATCATGAGCTTCCAGCTCTGTATGTGTAATCAGGGGGAATCAGGGACTGTTGTGTGAGTGCAAAGACCTCTGGGAGTTTTATTTCATATAGTGCCAGATGTGTAGTTCTTCAGCAATCTGCACAGGCTGGATAGCATTGTGACAAATAGCCAATTATTTAGCTTGTTTTAAGGAAAACTCAACACATATTTTAACATTATTTCTGAAAACAATACATCAAATTCTGCTCGTCTAGAAAATGCTTCTTGATTTTAGAATTTTTTGACATCTGGATTAAAAATGAGATAAACTCGAAATATAAACGTAAGAAAAAATTTTTTTTGTTGTGCAGGTGGAGAAAAACTTTTATTTTCAACTATTTTTTTTCACCATTTTAACAAAACATCTTTAAAAAAAAAAACGTTTCACGATTAAATCCATCTTATTTCTGTTTCAGGAAATCTGTGTTCCAGCTTGATATGGGAAACACTAAGAAGGCTTTGGTGGTTCCGGCGTTTGAAACGCTTCGCTATCGGCTCTCCTTCCCCAAATCTAAAGCAGAGCTCCTGTCGCAGCTGGACATGGGCACCCTGTTCACATTCAGGTCAAAAACTGCAGATCTACGAGACTTGAGTCTGTTTATTTCTGTTATTTGATTAAACAAAGTAATATGGGACCAGTCATACGAGTCAGTTTTTGGAAAATAATATGTCAATTTCGCATAGGAGTCTACAAACTTCTCTATAGTAGTCCATTTTAATATGGTGATATCATTGGCCCATAAACAGTTTTCGTTTACATCCATCAAAATGGTCTATAGGTAATATTAACAAACTGTTTCCTTGCTGGAGCTATTCCAGAGCAATACATAAAAAATGGCCACTAGGTGTCACTGTAGAGACACATTTCAAATCATTTCGAAGCTTCAACACATTTGCCTCAACTGTTTCAGTGTTTCATGAAGCCTCGCTTTGCCCATCACTAGGCTTGGCAAGGCAAACGCTCTGTAATGCTCACTTAGAGTTGTCAGGACTCAGCAGAGTATGTGTGAACGAGATTGAACAAACCAATATGGGACCAGTCATACGAGTCAGTTTTTGGAAATTAATGTCAATTTCTCTTAGAGTCTACAAACTTCTCTATAGTAGTCTATTTCAATATGGTGATATCATTGGCACATGAACAGTTCCTGTAACGAGGCGATTCAGTCGTAACTAATATCGACACAGCTGACATATATTTATTTTCAATATGTGGACATTTTTGGATATGAAAAACTAAAACAGGAAATACATTAGGACCATTATAGACTATTCAATGCGGTCATTTCATCGGCCCATGAACAATTCCTGGTGGTTATGAAACTACGATTCAACTGCGATTCAATCATAACGTAATGTTAAAACAGCTCTCATAACATCATTAGACAAAGGAAAAAGGAAATCTTTTTTAAATGGCCGAATTTGTATCAAAAGTAAATCTATTTTAGATTTCGATCTTATTTTATGCGTTATTTATTACTGTCGATGTCTTCAGTTGTTATAGATCTAGTAATATTTATGAATTGTTATCCGTTTAGTTTGCCGTGACATAGATAAAGAAGCTGAAGTAACAGTAAGCTCCTAATTCCTCTCTCATTTATTGATCGTTTTCTCGTCCACAGATATCACGTGTGGACGAAAGGTCACGCTCCGACAGACTTCGCCAAATGGAGAACTGCCACGACACCGTACCGCGTTCAGTGGGAAGCGGACTTTGAGCCGTACGTGATGGTGAGGCGGGAAAGCCCAGAGTACGACCGCCGCTTCGTGGGCTTCGGCTGGAATAAAGTAGCGCACATCATGGAGCTGGACGCTCAGGTAACACTTGCATTTCAATTGGATGTTGAAGTCTTTAGTTTCCACATTAGTATTGCAGACGCCACTCCGGAGGTCTTCTCAAAAGTTGTTAGTATGAATAAAACCGAGAGAAACAAAGAGTTTGCCTTTAGCTGTGCTAACTTCTTAGTTGACTTTAATTGTTACGGATGTAAATTGTATTAAAAAAGCAACTTTAATTGTTAGTAAAATTATAACTTTTTTCATTCCACTCTCTGGTATTCTCAGTAACGTTTCGATGGTTCGATGAATTACTTAGATTAGTGGTTCTCAAACTGTGGTAGGGCCTACTCCTAGTGGTACGTGGAGGAATCACTGAGTAACGAAACCAAAAAATTTATACACATTTAATCATTTGGTGCATACGATAACACCAATGTCATCAGCAGTGGCTGCTCTCTAATCAATCAAATCAATTGGCGCAGAACTAGAAAAAGAGGTGCGTGGTGTTCGCAGAGCAGATACTGTACGAGCTAGAGCAATGGTCGCCATCCCTCGGGCCACATTCCGGCACCAATCAATTGGTACCCGGCCGCACAAAAAATCATTCATTATTTCATAATAATTTTTATTCATAATCTGAGTCGGAACGATCATTTATTTTGAAAAAACTTTTATTTTGAAAAATGACCGTATTCTTTTGTTACGTCTCGGTCACTTGAGTGCCTAAATTTAACCCACAGGCTAGCAAAATGAGTAAGAACTGCAGCACGACGCGCTTGCGTATTCCAGGTGTCCCCAGTTGAAAGCAACTTCACGTAACAAGAACGACTGATCAGCTTCATATTTCGTTGAATGAATATGACTTTGCCTCGTTTTCGAACTGTGCAGTGCTGCAGCTGCTTAATTTGGCCAACTACGCTACTTTATTTTAACACTGGTCATTATGGTGGTACTTGGAGAGACAATTTTTTTTCTGAGTTGGTACTTGGTGAAAAAAGTTCGAGAACCACTGATTGGATGATTTATTTACTACTACTTAAAATGGATAGTTCACCCAAAAACGCAATGACTGAACGGCTGTGTATTGTGCACGAGCACTGCTGATGATATTGTAATATTTAATAATATTGTGATATTCAAGATTTGTTAAGTCATACGGCTACTGATAATTCAAAACAGCGACCATTGGTCTCTCCTCCAAAAAATCTCTGTAGTCGTCTTGACAACAAACGCTGCATACGAAACCGCATACTTCCATACTGTATAGTACGCTAAAATCAGTATGCGAGCCGAGTAGTATGTCCGTCATAGAATTGGAAAATCAGTATGCGAGAAGTACCCGGGTGACTTACTATTTCCGGCGAGATTCTGAAGTGCGCATCTCATGCACGCTGCGCTGTCCCATAATGCCCCGCGAGAGAATTCATGAATGGAAGTTAAGCGACGCAACTGACGCTGGTAGGGCACGTGACCATGACAAAATGGTGGATGTAGTACGTCCGAATTCCATTCATACTTTTCACATTCATACTGTATAGAGCGTACTTTTCTAGCGCTCGAGTAGTTCGTTTAAATTCAAATGCAGTACCTACTGAGTAGTCGGCGGTTTCGGATGCAGCCAAACACTCAAGTCACCTCAGGAGTAACCCCGCCTCTGCTTTCAATCGATTGGAGAATAAAAAAGACGCAACTGATGTAATTCATTTTGTCTGTACGGAGTTGACTTCTTTCAACTGCAGGCACACAGAGCGCACCAACAAAAATGGGAGGTGCAGCAGGCGGTTAAAATATGCGCAAAACACTCACGCCCATTAGAAATCTATTCAAAAAAGGCGCCTCTCAACACACAAAGCGTGTTCGGTGTGAACAAGGCCTAAGTGTCAAATAATTTTATTGCTGCGTCATTATTTAATTACTTTTTTATAATTACATTTCGGAGCTTTTACCGTTAATTTATGGGACAGTAGAGAAACGCACTAATCACTACGCCATTGGTGACGACATTTGATTTTATCGACAGATTCATTTTGCACGACTATAGCTAGGGTTTGGTCAAGAACGATAATATTAACACTTTTATAATAATAATAATGACACAATAATAATGGCCTCATGACAATCATGTTTATGACAGGTTTATGACAAGGTATGTTGATAATGTCAAGTTCTCATAATAAAGACATCTCGAACAATGTCATCGTTGCATTTAAAATGGCATAGCTGAGCGAATGACGCTTAAAGGTCCCATGAAATTAAAATAAAATTTTAGATGTTAGTATCAGTATTGTTAGTGTTTAGGATATCTAGAAGCTAGTGCGGACCAAAACCGTAACAATGTTCACGTTTAGAAGATATAAACCTGATATATACATGTAAGGCGTCTAGTTTGTCACGTCCGCCTAGATTGACCAACAATTTTTTTTCACGTCACCTCGTACTTTAGTTTGTCATCAAATATTCTGACCAATCAGATGCTCTTTAGTGTCTGACATGCCCCGCCCCCTTTCGATTTGCTTGAGCTCAACCACTCTCACTGGCAGAATGGTTATAAAGCAAAATGTTATTGGCTGTTTTATGAAAAGGGGAGGGGCTACACTATGTCCCGCCCTCTCTTCGTGTTTCGTTTACGTCAAACATCCAATAAAAATGCACATTTCAAAAGCACTTCACGGGACCTTTAATGGCGTTTGTCTTCAGCATGTATAATATGCTCATGAACACCCTTCAAGTAAAGCATTACCATTGATGTTTCAGCTAACAGCGTTGTGTATTTTCAGGAGTATGAGTTCGTGGTTCTGCCCAATGCCTACATGATCCACATGCCGCACGCGCCCAGTTTCGACATCACCAAGTTTCGCTCGAACAAACAGTACCGCGCTTGCCTGAAGACGCTGAAGGAGGAGTTTCAGCAGAACATGTCTAGACGCTACGGCTTCGCTGCGCTCAAATACATGACAGTGGACAACAACAGCTAGCCGAGCGCTCGGACCTGAAAACCAATGAAGCGTCTGCGGTTGAGCTGCTCACGGAGCAGCGTGAGACAGCCCAAACTGAGACTGCAGGGTCAACAGGAGGCACGGCTCGTGATCATCCATTCATTCAGGGATCTGAGGACACGTTTATAGCAGCGCCGCAGAGAACTTACACTGCTGAGTAGAAGTCACTGATGAACTTTTGGGAGAAGGTGAGCGTTCTGAATACATGATGATGGTGGAAACAACACTGATGCCATTTAGATTAAAGCCTTGAATCTGTTAGAGATGTGGCGAAAAATCCCAGGAGAATCGCTGCTGCGTTCATTTTTTTAGAGTGCATCGCCATTCTCTCTAGAATAAATTCTAGATGCTGGTTTTGAACAGCAGATGGCACTCTAGGCTAGTTATAAAAGCAGATGGCGCTCTAGGCTAGTTTTTAACAGCAGATGGCGCTCTAGACTAGTTTTTAACAGCAGATGGCGCTCTAGGCTAGTTTTTAACAGCAGATAGCGCTCTAGGCTAGTTATAACAGCAGATGGCTCTCTAGACTAGTTTTGAACGACAGATGGCACTCTAGACTAGTTTTTAACAGCAGATGGCGCTCTTGGCTTGTTTTGAACACCAAATGGTGCTCCAGGCTAGCTATGATGCTCTAGGCTTGTTTTGAACAGCAGATGGCGCTCTAGACTAGTTATAACAGCAGATGGTGCTCTAGGCTAGTTTTGAAAAGCAGATGGCGCTCTAGACTAGTTATAACAAAAGATGGTGCTCTAGACTGGTTATAATAGCAGATGGAGCGTTAGGTTAGTTTTCAACAACAGCTGCGCTCTAGGCTAGTTATAAAAGCAGATGGCGCTCTAGGCTAGATTTGAACAGCAGAGGGCGCTCTAGGCTTGTTTTGAGCAGCAGATGGCGCTCTAGGCTTGTTTTGAACAGCAGATGGCGCTCTAGACTAGTTATAACAGCAGATGGCGCTCTAGGCTTGTTTTGAACAGCAGATGGCGCTCTAGACTAGTTATAACAGCAGATGGCGCTCTGGGCTACTTTTGAACAGCAGATAGTGATCTGGGCTCATTTTTAACAGCAGATGGTGCTCCAGGCTAGTTTTGACGCTCTAGGCTTGTTTTGAACAGCAGACAGCGCTCTAGGCTAGTTTTGAATAGCAGAGGGCGCTCTAGGCTTGTTTTCAACGACAGATGTCGCTCTAGGCTTGTATTGAACAGCAGATGGCACTCTAGGCTTGTTTTTAATAGCACATTGAGCGTTAGGTTAGTTTTCAACAACAGATGCGCTCTAGGCTACTTAAAAAAGCAGATGGCGCTCTAGGCTAGTTTTGAACAGCAGACGCACTCTAGGCTAGTTCTGAACAGCAGATGGCGCTCTAGGCTAGTTTTGAACAGCAGACAGAACTCTAGGCTTGTTTTGAACAGCAGATGGCGCTCTAGGCTTGTATTGAACAGCAGATGGCACTCTAGGCTTGTATTGAACAGCAGATGGCACTCTAGGCTTGTTTTTAATAGCACATTGAGCGTTAGGTTAGTTTTCAACAACAGATGCGCTCTAGGCTAGTTAAAAAAGCAGATGGCGCTCTAGGCTAGTTTTGAACAGCAGACGCACTCTAGGCTAGTTCTGAACAGCAGATGGCGCTCTAGGCTAATTTTGAACAGCAGATGGCGCTCTAGGCTTGTTTTGAACAGCAGATGGCGCTCTAGGCTTGTTTTGAACAGCAGATGGTGCTCTAGGCTTGTTTTGAACAGCAGATGGCGCTCTAGGCTTGTTTTTAACAGTACATGGAGTGTTAGGTTAGTTTTCAACAACAGATGCGCTCTAGGCTAGTTATAAAAGCAGATGGCGCTCTAGGCTAGTTTTGAGCAGCAGACAGAACTCTAGGCTAGTTTTGATCAGCAGATGGCACTCTAGGCTAGTTTTGAACGGCAGATGTCGCTCTAGGCTTGTTTTGAACAGCAGACAGCGCTCTAGGCTAGTTTTGATCGGCAGATGGCGCTCTAGGCTTGTTTTGAACTGCAGACAACGCTCTAGGCTAGTTTTGATCGGCAGATGGCACTCTAGGCTAGTTTGTAATAGGAAGGGGCGTTCTTGTGCTTTCATCGAGTTATGCTAGTTAACTTATGTCTCATAATTGACGTAAACATCGTAAATGGTATATTATTGTAATGGTTATTGTAGGTTCAAGTGGTATTCGTAAGGAATTAGATGCAAGCCGAGTACCACTGTTTTCTAAAGCAAACAGCGCCACCTGCTGTTAAACTAAGCTCAGAATCGATTCAAGAGAGAACAGCGATGCATTTTGAAGATCTCAGAATCGATTACTCAGCGATTTCTCACCTCAGCTCTAGAATCTGTCTACTGCCTGTCAACCTCTCGCTCTGCCTGTCTCTCTGCTTCTGTCTGTTTTTAATCTCCCCTATTATTGTCTGCTGAACAATCTTTCAATGTTTTGATTTGTATCCTGGCCCTTTTTGTCTTTGTGCAGCAGTATTTGTCTGTTTGACAATCTAACTATATCTCTATATAGTGTCTTCAACACACATCTGTCTGTATTCTCTTTTTACCAAGTCGTCTAACAGTATTTTTCTATCATTGTCTCTCTCTTTATATTTCACTGCCTCTGCCTGTTTCCCTCTGTCTATCTCTGTCACATCTGGCTGTCTAAATTTAGTTTAAAGTATACCGGGGTCTTAAGGGAACGTTCACACATTGCGAAAACATCTTAACTTTTCCACAAGCACCTTGCGAGTCATGTGACTAAAACTAACCAATCAGCTTTATACTTTGATAATAAACATTTCAGTAATAACCACCGACTAATTACCTCAGACAAACGCAGCCCACGTAAACACTGCAGTGCTTTTTCATTTTCTCTATAAATAAAACTTGTATCAGAGCTGCAGCAGGGGTTTGTCAGTGTGTTATCGCGCCGCACGACTGCAAAGCGTATTAAAATTGGTGAAAGAAACGTTACGCAATATTGTGTTTAGATGCGATGTGTGAACGGCACCTTACGTCACTTTTCCACTGCATGGTTCAGTACGGCTCACTTTTTGGAGGCTTTTCCACTACGAGATACCAAATCCTCTATATTTAAATAATTAGCATTAGCAATATAATTAGCATTAGCAATAACTAGCTCATTTCATTGTTGAACCATCACTTTATAAACAAAAACACGCATGCAAATCATAAATACTACGACCGTGGCTCATTATTGAGGTCTTGCGAAATGAAACGATCAATCTTTGCAACAAACTGAACGTTATTTACAACTCTGCCTTTTTACAGCGATAATCAATCCCAGTCCTTTGCCAAAACTCCCTTTCACTAAACGTTGGTTTTGTTAGAATACAAGACTCCACGGAATATTCCACTATGATTTTCGGTTTGAATGGAACATGTTTCATTCACATGACATTTTAGTGTGTGACGTAAACTTATATTGCATTTACGAATGTATATTATATCACGCATCTCTCCTGACCTTGAAAATACAATGAATACAAAATCGTAGAAATCGAGATCGTGATCTTTAACGATTAATCGTGCAATTTTGGCCAGTAGAAGAGGTCCATAGATTTGTAGTTGGTAGCGAATGGGACGACCCAGAATGGAAATGTTTTTCAGGAAGTCACGTTAGTAGAAGCGTCGCAACTATATTGATAATCCCACCCACTGTAAGCGCTAATGAACTGCGATGGAAACTGAACCGAAGCGAGCCGTACGGTGCATTGGAAAGCAGCTTTCTGCCTATATGTCTGTTCTAGCTTGATCTCACAAGGAACATAACTCAAAAGTGGCTAATTCGTTTAAATTCATACGACTTTATATGTACGAAAGCGTACAATTTTTAAAAGTAGGCGTGTCCCGAACACCACCCCAAAAGCCAGACTTCATTAGGGGATGAGCTAATCACGCTAAAATGTCGTACAAATTAATACTAATTAGCCACTAAAATAAAAAGTTACGAATTTGTCGTGAGATTTCATTGATCTGTTCTTTTCTTTCCAACAATCTGTATATATATATATATATATATATTTGTATCTGTCTGTCTTGTTCTCTGGATTCAAGGTTTTAATCTCAGTGTTGCAGAGGTTGTTGTGAAGTAGTTGTAAACACGTTCATTTTCAGTGCAGATGTGAACAGTGTTATAAACAGGGATCTTCATTTATCGGACTGGCAATAATACGTAACGAGAGGCCAAAGTGAACACTTCATCGACATGTTGAAGATGGTTATTCAAAGCGACAGTTCACCCACAAATGAAAATGTCCTCATCATTTACTCGCACTCCAGTGGTTTACGAGTTTCGTTTTCCAAAACAAGATTAAAATACTATTGTAGTCAATGTCCAGCATTCCTCAGAATATCTCCATTTGTGTTCAGCAGAAGAAGGAAAATGTTGAACAGGCGGAGGATGAGTAAACGATGACAGAATTTAAATTTTTGGGTGAACTGAAGAGTCACTGACCGTCGTTCTCCACTAGAGGGCAGCATCACACTAACTATCTTATGCATTTGATTACTGGCTTAATTAACAGACTCATCGTCAAGAGTGTGATGGCTACTCTCAGCTTATCAGCAAAGCAACATGTCCGACTCAGGCTGATGATATTTTTGCCTTTTCTCGCCACTCTGACAGGAGACGTCTATGTGTTAGTTTGTTTGCCATGCGTTTCTAAAACGTTTCCTGTCGTAGACTGACGTTTATTCCGTTTCTGATTGTGACTTCTTTTGTGAACTCGCGAAATGTTTGTACACAATAATTAGACGCTTTATTCTGTGAGGGGCTTTTTAGTTGGGTGTCCTGTGTGTGCATCACTAAGCCTGCGAGATCATCTTCATCAGCTGACCTCACCAGACAGGACTGCGGCTTTGCCGTCTTATTTTATTAGCCCAGATCATGCTAATGTCCTATAGAGCACCTTTTCGGCAAAGCTAAGCTATCATATTTTGAAGAAGTGTTTTGTTTACATTTACGCTTGGAGTGTGTTTTGAGTCAAATGTGATGTGGGGTTCGTTCTTCGTGCGTCGTTAAAACGAAATCGTTGATAGCTGGCTAATCTCTGGCCAATTTGATTTGTTCAAAGGTGATTTGGAGATTATTACGTGCACTCAAGTTTGTTGTATTCTTTCAAGTCTCAAAATCAGAATCCGCAATGCTGTGATTGGCTGGAACCAAGACAATATCTTATTGTTATTCAATTAGCAGCCATGTGAGCAAAACGACAAACTTTGTAATATCGTTAAACGAAACGTTTTATTTATGTAAGCACTTTCCAACGTTTATTGTAGGCTGTACGGGCTTTACAAGAGGAATAGGTATTTATGTATTTAGTTTGTTACCTTTAAAGTCGATTTTTCTTTGCGTAATTATTTACGTTTGGCTATTTAATTTAGTTTTGCGTCAAAAAAAAAAACGTTTTGATATTTGAGAAATGTCTTCAAATAACCCCATATGAGCTTAATTGTGTAAGTATTTCTTCACAAAAATGTCGTTAAGAATATCGGCCGTACTTATTATCATTCGCTCTCAGAAATCGTTCTAAAGCTGGGGCTCTTCCTTTTCAGCGTTTGCGATTGTATCTAAAATCTTGTATCTATATCGATGCCTTAAAAGTACAGTGGGCACAGAAAGCGTTTAGACCTCCTTCATTTTTTCACTCGTTGTTATATTGCAACTTCATTTCATTCCTTATTCATGTCCACACAGCAGCCCATGTTGACGGAAAAACACAGAATTGTTGACATTTTTACAGATTTATCAAAAAAGAAACGTAAGTATTCAGACCCTTCAGGCTCGCATATTTAACTCGGGTACTGTTCTGGGATGAAGGTTTACCTCTCAACAAGATAATGACCCTGAGAACACAGCTACAATAACGAAGGAGTGGCTTCACAACAACTCCGTGACTGCTCTTGAATGGCCCAGCCAAAGCCCTGATCTAAACCCAATCGAGCTTTACCATCCAATCTGACAGATCTGGAGAGGATCCCCATATCCTGGTGTGAAAAATCTGTTTCATCTTTTCCAAAAAGACTCACGACTGTTAGATCAAAAGGCTGCTTCTGCTAAATACTGAACAGAGGATATGAATACTTAGCACCATGTGATATTTCAGTTTGTCTGTTTTAATAAATCTGCAGAAATGTCAACAGTTCTGTGTTTTTTTTTTTTTGTCAATATGGGGTGCTGTGTGCACATTGATGAGTAAAGAAATGATTTTAGGAAATTGCTGCAATATAACAAAGAGTGAAACATTTAAGGGGGTCTGAATACTTCCCGCACCCTCTGTATATATCAGTAGCTAAAGTGTACATGTCAGTCACTAAATGGTACACAAATCTTCTGTTTTGAAAAGGTTCCACAGCCCGACAGTTTCGCAGAGTGTAGATTACATTGTTTTTAATAATTTTTTTTTTGTTTAAAAACTCACATTTGTTTTTTTACTAAAATAATTTTATAATATATTTATTTTCGCCGATTGAATACAGAAAATATCAGTTGTTGGTACAGATTTTTAATATCGCCTTTGTTTTTTAAATAATTCAATCTAATCCTGTTTACATGAAATAAGCTGCTACCGAGCAGGGGTGCATTACCGAAAACCATCGTTAGCTGACTAAGGTTGCAAGTTCCATCGTTACAAACGTAGTTTGTTAATTTGGTGTTTCCCAAATCCGTCGTTCCAACGAACATTCGCAAACTTGTACGATTGCAACCAGACCTCTAGAGCTGTAGTTAGAAGCAAAGCTCCTGGCTGTGTTCTATTTCCAGTTATCCCCCTATGCCCTATTCGTTTCAAACATTCTAACATTTAAACTCTGAATTATTTAAAATAAAAAAAAGCCATTAAGGTCATCTCTCTTAGGTGAAATTTGCTTTCAAAGTATTTTTACAGTTCAGTTTTAGCGATCTTCATATTCACAATTGTGCTCCCTTCGTAGTGCACTTTGAAAACTTTGATGTCATTTTGAACAGCCGTGGCTCATGACGAAAGCTTTAGGTGATCTATGGAAAGCGGAATTTACGTTACGTCTCTAAAGCTCGTGAAAACAAAAATATATAGGTTACATTATAGGTTTTAATTTATAATAGCTTGAGCTATTTGTATATGAACTGTATTGGGCCCATGCTAGAACATTTCTGCCGTGGTTTGAATGCGTCAGTTTTAAAAGTAGACTACTAAAATAGACTACTTACAGTTATATATTTTTTATTTCTTAACACCTATATAAATTAAAACCATTAACGTGACGATTTGTATATGAGATTAGAATACCTGTTCGCTGAGCGATTTTATGTGTATTGTTCTCAATAATATTAGTAAAGGAAACACAGGCCCTATATGTGTGTTGTTTGCATATATTTTAGTTAATATGGAAAATGAATGATTGTTTTTACCAAAACAAATTTTTTTTTTTTAAATGTGTGTGCGTGTAAAATAATATAATTTGCGCATAATTTAAATAATTTAAATTATGGGTTCTTCTCTAAAAAAGTTGTTACCACCCGGTTTAGATCATCATTTTGGGTGTTTTTCGTTATAACTAACGTGGTTTAAACGATGGATCTTCGACAGAGAAACTATGGGTTTTGGGAAACACTCGTCACTACATCGCTCTTCTCCCAAACGATGCATCGTACTATGATAGTTCAGCCGCCAGGAAACCTAAGTTTGAGCTCACAGACCTGTGGCCTTGTTGACAACTCCAGAGTGAGATTTGAAGAACGAAACGTCAAATTTTCGAACATCAGATCCAGCTATCGGAGTAATCCACGCACGAAGAACGAACCCCTGATGAAAATAATCTGTGAAAGGAACCCAATGAATGTGTGCTGCTCATAATCAAGAGTCTATTATAGACAACCTGGGCTAGTTGTCACAGACGTCTGTTTTTGTACTAGTAAATATTTCTCAGAGTGAGTTTTGTATTTTATTTTTTGTCCATAAACCTGGAGAAAGATGTTCGCTAGTACTGTCCAAGGAGTTGTTTGGATCCAGTTTTTAAACTTGCATGAAACGCAAATTACATTGTATTTACAATTTACGACGTTTATTTTGTTTTTTGCTAGCTCGCGTTTGTTTTTGTAATCTTCAACCTAAATCTGAGCATTTGCTTCTGCATTTAGGAGGGCGGGGCTTCTGTCAGTTTGATGACAATATTCTTAGCCACGCCCCTCTTACCGTTAGTTTGCTATG
The DNA here is from genome assembly GCF_049306965.1 of Danio rerio. NCBI lineage: Eukaryota > Metazoa > Chordata > Actinopteri > Cypriniformes > Danionidae > Danio > Danio rerio. The sequence goes on along the minus strand of NC_133179.1, from coordinate 72,054,758 downwards.
AGAGAATGATGCTCAAAAAGAACGCCCCGCCCCCTACTCAGTATATTTCTTTTAATCTCGGAAGTACATCGACATACTGAAATCAAAGTCACGCAGACTTAAATGCCTTTTCAAGAGTATTGAATTGTAAAGATTTACACGTCAATTAAATGTGTATTATTAAAATTAAACATTTTTATTTATTTATTTTATGGGTGGTTTTGACTTTATTGGGATGTAACAGTATATAGACAGTAAGCGAAGTGTGATCAAAAGGGGGAGGGCGCAATTGACAAAGATCTGCGAGCCGGGACTTGAACTCGGGACTCAACACTAAATGCCAGCTACGTCGACACGAAAATATAGTATTTATTCATTTTTCTTTGGCTTAGTTCATTATTTATCAGAGGTTGCCACTGTGGAAGGAACCGACAACTATTCCAGCATATGTTTTACACAGCGGATGCCCTTCCAGATGCAACCCATCACCCACACACACTTATTCACACACACTACAGCCAATTTACCTCATTCAATTCGCCTATAGCGCGTGTGTTAGGACTGTGGGGGAAACCGGAGCACCACGCCACGCCAACACAGGGAGAGCATGCAAACTCCACATGGAAATGCCAACTGGCCAAGCCAGGACTCGAACCAGCGACCATCTTGCTACAGTGAGCCACAGTGTCGCCGGAAAATGCGATATCAAGTGACTGAAACTGCATCTTTCAGAAACTCCAGCCTGATCTCACGAGGAAACGTAAGCATTTTACGTTTTGTCAGTTTAGTGGCTATTTCGTACGAATTTGTACAAGTTCAGTCGAACGAAAATGTACGATTTTAAAAAGGAGGCGTGGCACCCAACCCCACCCCTAAACCCAACTGTCATTGGGTGACGAGAAAATTGTACGAATTAGATCGTACGAATTCATATGAATTAGCCACTAAAGCAAAAAGTTACGAATTGCCGTGAAATTGCGTTGGAAACTAAAGCCGGAGGTTTTGATTAGTGACATAAGCATGTGTGCTGATTTCTCCTTTCTGATTGGCCGACACGGCTTCATTCTAATGTGGGCTTCGCTGCAGAACATCAGTCACTAGCTCTGGTTTACTCACGGGATGTTTCTCATCTCACAGGAACTTTCAGCTCGAGTCGAGCAGTCGAACTTCAGTTCAACTCAAGTCAAACTTATTAAATACACATTAAAAACTCAATTAAACCCTGTTCATACTTAAGACGCCGTGTTAACAATTCTGGACACTTGATTCACATTTGTCTTGCGGTTGCCAGTTTGCACATTAGCATTGTCTTTGTAACTTAGTCGCGCAAATACTTTATCTGCATTCGATGCGACCCTAGCATGTTCATGTTGAAGTACATACATGTCTAAACAAAGGCAAGGAGAATTATACTCGTTTACCTGTGGACATGGCCTAAAAATACAGCATTTCATTTAAATTACGAGGAAATAACTGTGACAACTAGCCCCAGGCTCCTGTATTTTCTGTTCGTAGGCGGTAAAACCAGCATATGAGACGATTCATGCGTCATGACCTTTTCTGAAGTCGAATCGTTTGAAGGATATTCGGTTCCAACCATCCAGTTTGCTGTTCATTCAGCTGGAAGCCGTCCGTTCGGCAGTACTGTACTGAATAAAGTGCTGAAATGTTCTGACGTGCTGTGTTTTTCTGTAAACGCACACTTCACACAGATATTTTGAGCATTCATCGAGTTCATATTCAAAATATTTTTGAGGTTGAGCTGTATGTGCACATGAGCCGACTGACTTATGTTGGTTTAATATGAATATAAACAGCCACTCGTCCAGAATAACAGTGGTAAACTGTAAATAAATGCGTTTCATATAGTCATCATTTTCACATGTCTCTTAAAAAGCACTCCAAATAGGTTATTTTACAGCCTAATAGGCCAAAAAGACTTAAAGTTGACCATTTTTGAATACATTCAGCTAATCTATTTCTGGCGGGAGCACTTTTTAGCTTAGCTTAGCATAAATCATTGAATTGGATTAGATCATTAGCATCTAGCTCAAAAAAAAAAAAAGTTTTTTTTAAAGCTGGGCTCTTCTGTACTTTGTTTACTAAGACTGACGGAAAATGAAAAGTTGTTATTTTATGTTTTTAATGCTCTTACGCAGTGATTTTATCTAGCTGGGGACTATTTTCTGGCACTTCATAATATCACTGCACGCCTGCTGCAGCCATGGTATAGCAACAAAGTTTCTCCAGAAAGCGTTCCTGTTAACCCTCTGGGATTCTCGTGTGTTTTACCCTTCTATCTTGCCATGTCCCATGAATATTTTTTCCATATCCTGTATAAACAGTTAAAGTTTCTCCTTTTTCTGCTTTAAATATTTCCCAAATGATGTTGAACAGATTCAGGAAATGTTCACAGTATGTCTGATAATATTTTTTCTTCTGGAGAAAGTCTTATTTGTTTTATTTCGGCTAGAATAAAAGCAGTTTTTAATTTTTTAAGCACTATTTTAAGGTCAATATTATTAGCTCCTTTCAGCTGTATATTTTTTTATATTTTTTATTTTTTTATATTTTTCTGTATGTTGAGTTTTTTTTTTTCAGGGTTTCCAATACCCAAAACTTTCCCCAGACAGGTTTAGGGAAAAATCTCAATTAAATAATAATCCTTATTGAAAAATTTATAATAATAATAATAATAATAATAATAATAATGTTAAAATAAATACATTTAAATTAAATTTAAAAAATTCTAATCAAGCACCAGTTACCATTCCACAACTTCAGACTTGTTTTTTTTTTTATTCAGATTTTTCACAAAAGCACCTTCTCAGATATCACAAAATTCAGAGGGTTTTTTCTTATTTTCGAGCTTTTCAAGAGCCAAACATGTTAAGTTTCTCAACCAAAAGTCCAATGGAGGGGCGATTTAACATGTTTCCAAGATAAAGCAATACAACGCCTTGCTTGATTTAAACATAAACCAATCAATTCTCTTGCTTTAGTAGAAAAATGTCTTCATACATATTCAATAAACATAATCCAGGACATAAAGCAATTGAAATGGAAATAAATTGTGACTTACAGGTGAAGTCAGAACTATTCGCCCCCTTGGAATTATTATATCTTGTTTAAACGTTTCCCAAATGATGTTGAACAGATTCAGGAAACGTTCACAGTATGTCTGATAATATTTGTTCTTCTGGAGAAAGTCTGATTTGTTTTATTTCGGCTAGAATAAAAGCAGTTTTTAATTTTTTAAACATCATTTTAAGGTTAATATTATTAGCCCCTTTAAGCTATTTTTTTTCAATAGTCTACAGAACAAACCATCATTATACAACTTGAAATTGGAGAAAAAATAAACAGGGGGGCGAATAATTCTTCCCTGTACACCTCCACCCAAACTGTTTGTACCACCAACACTCCTACACACAATGAAAAAATGTCCCGCCTATCTGCGTTTAAAACAAGGATCAGGGATGGTTGAATTTATTTCATCTTACAGCAGTAATATAAGTCCTCATTACCTATTATATTGTAGCTACTTTATATTTTTAATCCTTTTATGAAGGGTGGCATTAAACATTATCAAAGGGCAGATCCTCGTTATACACATATGTAGAGGACGCCTCTTACTCTTAAATGTGAATGTGGCTGGTATCCCTCATTTTTACACCCTGATATTGACAGGTCGGCAGAATGAGCTGATAGTTCCTAGCCTAAAAATGAATATATTTCAGTATCTTAGTGCACAATGTAAATAAAGAAGCATCAAGCTTTAATTGGGGAAATTATCTAAACATTTTTTTTTTTTAGCAAGATGCTAACGGTCTAATCCAAATCAATGATTTATGCTAAGCTAAGCTAAAAGTGCTCCCGCCAGACCCGGAGATCGGCTGAATGGATTCAATAATGCTTAAACTGTAGAGCTGTGTGATGGGTTGCAGCTGGAAGGGCATCTGCTGCGTAAAACATGTGCTGGATAAGTTGGCGGTTTATTCCACTGTGGCGACCCCGGATTAATAAAGGGACTAAGCTGAAAATAAAATGAATGAATAAAGAGCTGTAAAATGACTGAAAATGAGTGTTCATGTAAAGCAAGGCTGCTTGGCTGCCACTTTGGTGATATTTTTGAACAAATAGGAAACATGCAGGTTTTCTCTTCAAATGCACCTCCAGACGCTTTCTGGGAAAACATGCAATTGCAGATAATGAAAAAGGACCACTAAGATCCTCAGTCAATAACATAAAGCTTACAATATGTAATTACTAGCACTATTTAATTACTAGCGTGTTATCCCTGCTAAAAAATCCAGCTTAGACCAGCCTAGGCTGGTTGGCTGGTTTTAGCTGGTTGACCAGGCTGGTTTTAAAGGGGTTTTGGCCATTTTCAGGCTGGTTTCCAGCCATTTCCAGCCTGGTCTTAGCTGGTCAGGCTGGAAAATGACCAGCCAAATCCAGTTAAAACCAGCTTGACCAGCCTGGTTTAAGCTGGAGATAGCTGGTTTTGGCTGGACTCCCAGCCTGGCTAGGCTCGTCAAGCTGGTTTTAGCTGGTCATCTCCCAGCCTGACCAGCTAAGACCAGGCTGGAAACCAGCCTGGAAATGGCCAAAACCCCTCTAAAACCAGGCTGGTCAACCAGCCAAAACCAGCTTAGGCTGGTTTAGGCTGGATTTTTCTGTCGGGATGCAATTATCAATTATTATTAATGTATACCAAACTCATTCAATGCATCAGTACATGCAGTGAACTATTATTGTAAAACCGTATTTAGATGAAAAATTATGTTAAGTGCGTGTTGTTTGAGATTGCTTGGACATTTGGATCACTATCCCTTTCTGATTTGTTCCCTATTTTATCTTTATTTACTTATTTAAAATAAAAAAAATTTGTCTTCATGAAAATTTAAAGTAATGCATCAATGGAAACATCACTGAACGCTGAAGAGGAGAAAAGCAAAAGACAATAACATGCAAATGATTCTCTTGTTTTTTTAAATAAGCCATATTTGCGTTAGAATTACTAGGAAAGTGTCCTTTAAAGGGAGTTTCTTTCTTCTGTTGAGCACAAAAGAAGATATTTAGAAAAATGTTTGAAACCGGAAACCATTAGCTGTGTTTCCATCCAAAGATGCAAGTTAGATTTATGCGAAAAACTGGAATATTGCATAAAACATTTGTGAATAAAGCAGCGTTTCTATCCAATGAGTCAAAGAGAACTAAATAGCCACAGATATATACACTAGATATCGCATAGGGACCCTGAACATGCGTCAATAGCGCCGCCACATTGGTACAGTGCTCCCAGGACAAACGTCATTCAACCGCACTAGTCAAGACAGTGTTATTACGTGAAGATGCGGGACTTTAGCGCTGTCTACGGGTGTAGTAACGAGCAAACAAAGAAAACAAAGCACAAACGCAGAACATTTCATAGTTAACATTAAGTTTTTTTTCTGTTTTTGTATGTTCTGAACTTTTGTGCTAATCAGGTAACGTTATTGATGATAACAGTCACTTACTGCATTCACTATAAGGCAAAGCAGCTCCTACTCGCACTAAACACTCTGCTTATGCTAGTTTTGTTGAATAAAATCAGCAAACAATGCAAAAGAAATATGACAACGAGATGCTGCTCTGCCAGAAACTTGTATTATTGTCGGCTAACGTTAGTGAAAGAGTCGTTCGGGGGATTCATTCACAAACGAATCGCTCCCTCCGTCAGTATGAGAAGTGAAAGCAGGAGAGGAGCTGTGTTTCAGGACATGATTAGATCAAATTTAACAGGAAGGGTGGATAGTACATTTCAGTACACACAAACACAAGCTTTTTGTCAGGAATGCCCGTGCGGTCACTGATCCATCAATGTAGAAAAGTGATGTAAAATTATAATTTTCGTAATTAGAAAAAAAAAATTACACACTAACATCCAGGAGAACTCCCGATCATAGATATGTGTGTATATGTGTATATCTCTGGCTTTGCATGGCCACAGTCCTCCACTGTACCTTGGTCGCGCATTCATTTCAAAGGAGCGCTACCCTGTAGCAAGATGGCGGCGCAATTGACGCATTCCGTACAATAGACCAGGCGACATCTAGTGTTTATATCTATGGGCATCAACGAGCTCAGACTGCAAGAAAACAGTTCCAGATATGATTTTTACTGAGGTAAAGTTGGGTTTATATTCGCACATGTGGTCATTTAATGGTCTCTATATTGTTTACCACGCTGATTTCTTTGAATATTGGGTGTGAAATAGCAATTCAAATCAACTTTAGCGCTATTTAATTGACCGTGAAGTTACTTTGCTAGTCATTGGCTGCTATATGATCTCTCTATTCAGAGATTGCAAATACTACTTTTCTGAAATGATATTATTAAGGAGAAAGTCTGAATGTGCGATTATAAAACCAACTTTACCTCAGTTTTCTTCTTTATTTCTAGTGTGAGCGCTTACAGTTTATTGCTGATGAATCAACAGAGATCAACAGGAGTCAGACTCCCTTGTTCTAAATACCCACAATGCATTGTCTGTACTCTATATGTCTTCTCTTGTGTAAAAAGTAAACTCTTAATAAAGGTTTAGAACCACTGTAGTGTGAGTAAATAGTGAGTAAATGTTTTTTTTTTTTGAGGTGAACTATCCCTTTAAGTGACGCTTACGGCATGACGTCATGTGCCGAGCACGGGCAGAGACGCAGAGGCAGCTGACGGAAGTGCCCGTGTTGTTGTGTGTCGAGAGCGGGTCTGCGGCGTTACCGTGAGATGAGCGGCGCTACCGTGTCATGAGCTCCGCGCGCATCATGGCAGCTCTACCGGGCCAGAGCGATGATTCCGCCGAGCCGGACGAGTCCCTGCAGCACATGCTGAAGGCCATCGCGGACGAGCGGAACCGCCTGAACGTCAGACAGGACCTCAGCGGACTGGGTCAGTGCGTTCAGCTGTAAACATTACAGCGGTGTCGCGGTCATCATTCATTTATACATTCAGCATATTATTATGTCATTTTTTCAACACAACCGTCAAACGGGAATCAGGCTGCGGTCAGCCGCTATTGTTTTAACCGGCTGTCCTCATGACATCACTATTCACGAGGCGCGACGCCCCGCGCATGGGATGATGTCATAGGTCTGTGTTTGTCTCCTCAGAGCGTCTGTCCGTCTATCTATCTGTTTATCTGTCTATCTGTTTATCTATCTATCTGTCTGTATGTTATTCTATCTATCTGTCTGTCTATCTGTTTATCTATCTGTCTGTATGTTTATCTATCTATCTA